>NC_085021.1:5836936-5842351 GCF_963692335.1 Osmerus eperlanus
TTTCACTATAAAAAATGATATGATTACTACAGCACCATGAACACCACAGGGGAACAGGGGATCCATGAACACCACAGGGGAACAGGGGATCCATGAACACCACAGGGGAACAGGGGATCCATGAACACCACAGGGGAACAGGGGATCCATGAACACCACAGGGGAACAGGGGATCCATGAACACCACAGGGGAACAGGGGATCCATGAACACCACAGGGGAACAGGGGATCCATGAACACCACAGGGGAACAGGGGATCCATGAACACCACAGGGGAACAGGGGATCCATGAACACCACAGGGGAACAGGGGATCCATGAACACCACAGGGGAACAGGGGATCCATGAACACCACAGGGGAACAGGGGATCCATGAACACCACAGGGGAACAGGGGATCCATGAACACCACAGGGGAACAGGGGATCCATGAACACCACAGGGGAACAGGGGATCCATGAACACCACAGGGGAACAGGGGATCCATGAACACCACAGGGGAACAGGGGATCCATGAACACCACAGGGGAACAGGGGATCCATGAACGGTGCAAAAGCAACAAAAACAAAATGCTGACTAACTCTAACCTAAGAATGTTTAACTGCATTGGGTGGCACTTGTTCCTTGCCTAATGTTCAGAACAAAAGTCATGCTACTTGATGGATGGATGCCCATGGGCAGCTTCTCAGTCCCCTTGTCCTTGTGCAAAGGACCGAAAACCAAACCAAAAGCACTATATACCTCATGTAGGCACAAATATGACTCTGAATGAGAGCCTGATTTACTCCACTAATAACTAACGGTGCTTCTTTAACCAAATCACAACTACTACTTTCACAGGATAGCTGACAGCAACAACTTACGCAAACACAGAATTCGATTTGAACGAACGGCACAAACACAAAATCTATTGACTCACAAACCCAAAAACGGAAGGATTTTAAATATGACGCACAAAGACACAAAGACAGTTGGTGGGAAGCTGTTGCAGTAATGATGATGCCTGACTTTGACCAGTCAGTCACGGACAGATACCTGAATGCATGACTGAAAGTGAGGGGAGAAACTGAATGAAAGAGAACACACAACACACAACCAACGGACACAGAGATGAACATGTGGCCATTTGTTAGGTAAGTGTCTGAATGTGAGTGTGTGAGATAATCAAATGCATTTGTTTGGATTTCTGTATATTTGATTGTGTGTGTACTGTATGAGTGCAACAATTGTAGACATTTTACAGAGGAACAGTACTTTCTTATTGAAACCATTGAAAGCATCAGCGACGCCTCAAGTGTGTGTATGAGACAAGAGTGTGTCGGAGGGGTGAGTGTGTGCGTGTACGTTGTGTAAATAACCAACAGCCCTCAGGGTCAACAGGCTTGTATGGATCTGTCTGTTGGCTGGTCGTCTGTCCCTGATCCCTGACCCCAAGGCTGGGTCAAAGACACACTCAGTGAGTCAGCGATTCAAAACTGGTCAGAACATAGTCAGCAAGTGTCGAGGGATTGAACCAAGTAAAGTTGGCGCAAGGCTACTCCACCCTAACCCTACACACACATACACACACACCAAACACACACACTCCCCCTGTCAGGACTGTGAGGGGGTGAGGGAGGTGAGGGCCCCTCCGCCCCTCCCTCGGGGAAGGGTAGGGTGAGCTCATGTAAACAGCCTGCATGTCCGTCAGACAAGCCTCCACCTGCCCAGGTGAGCTGGAGCCTCGACTGAGAGGAGAAAGGCCTGGTTGTGGGAGGGTGGGAGGGGTGGAGGGCTGGGGTGGGGATGGGGCAACCATTTCTTCATTCCTGTCAGCTGTGATCGATGAGGGCACATGGGACCCTGTGGATTCAGAGGTCCCACACACACACACTCACACACCCACAAACACACACACACACAAAGAGATGGCACGCTGGTACACTGTATTATATCTTATAGGCTTCCGTGGTTAGCAGCTGCACAACGGTGTACATGTGTGTATGTGCGTGTGTGTATGTGTGTTCCGTTCAAAATAGTACTTGAGGCCATCAGGATGTGGTTTTGAAATGTGTGTGTGGTGTATGTGTGTGTGTATTGTGGTGTGTGTGTGTGTGTGTGTGTGTGCGTGCGTGCGTGGAACTGGCATAGCAAGCAGATCAACTAAGCATGTGTTTTAGACATTGAGCCAGATGAACAAACACTGAGCTATGCAATATTCTTTCTACCAACCCCCATCTCTATCCCTCTCTCTCTATCCCCCTTACTGTCTCTCTCCCTCCTTCTCCCTCTGTCTTCCTCTCGATCTCTCACCGTTAACACCCTTCCTCCTCTCTTCCTCCCCTCTACTCTGCCATCTCTTCCTCCCCCTCTCCTTCTCATTAAGGGCTGCTGTGCTAGCCCCGGGGCAGAGAGGAGAGGAGGAGAGGAGAAGAGGGCAGGGAGGGGAGTGCGTGGTGAGCCGAGAGGGGGCCAGGCGGAGAGGAGAGAGGGGTTGAGGGAGTGTTCTTCTACATAGCTGGTCTCCAGAAAGGTCCGGAAGCTGCCAAGGCTGCCTCTAATCTGTCTCAGGCCTCAGGGCACCCAGGCAGCTTTACCATCCTGGAGCCTGCTGGCCCTATTCTTAACATCTCTGAGAGAGAGACAGAGAGACACAGAGAGACACAGAGAAACTCAGAGAGACATAGAGAGAGAGAGAGAGAGAGAGAGAGAGAGAGAGAGAGAGAGAGAGAGAGAGAGAGAGAGAGAGAGAGAGAGAGAGAGAGAGAGAGAGAGAGAGAGAGAGAGAGAGAGAGAGAGAGAGAGAGAGAGAGAGAGAGAGGGAAGACAGACAGACTGAGATAGCGACAAAGAGAGACAGACAGAGACAGAGCGAGAGAGGGAATGAATAATCACTTCCCGACGCCACTCTCAGTCTTTCTTCCAGTGTTGTCCCTCGTAGATACAGCACAGTGTGGATGTGGATGTGGATGTGGTTATGTCTCTGGCCGTGTGAGAAAATCTGTCTGTAAAATACTGTCCGATAAGGTGAAAAAACCATGCGTGTGCGTACGTCGCCCTCCTAGAAAGAAAGACCAACAGCCCCCCCTCCCCCCCCCACACACACACCATAGGCAGGTGTGATGGCTTTGATTCGAGACATTTGTGAGCTGCTCAATGGCTGACAGCGCGCGCACCACAAGCTCCGCGAGGCCATGCCCTCCGAAGAAACAGTTTCCTTTCACCTCCGTCGGGGAGGAAGAGATAAAAGGAGGAGGAGAAGACGTGAGTCGCCGGTGTGTTTGTTTGTGAGGGAAATGGTGCAGAACCCCCCCGGAGAAAGGAGGACAAGGGAACAGCGAGGGCCGGAGAAAGGAGGGAGGGGAAGGGAAACAGAAAGTGACAAATGGCGAGGCTGGAGGTGTGTGTGTGTGTGTGTGTGTGTGGGGGGGGGGGGGCAGACCTACCTGAGAGCAGCCAGTTGGGGTTGTAGAGTCTCTACCTATGGGAAAGAATGGGCCGGGGGTTGGTGGGAGGCTGGGGGGGTGGGGGGGGTGGGGGGGGTGGTAGGGGGTTCAAGGAGCGTTGGAGAGAATGTGTTGGGACTAGAACGGAGGGCAGCAGGACAGGAATGTTTTGGGGAAAAGGAACAGGAATGCTGCTGGCTGAAAAGGGAAAGATTTTTTGGCAATGTGTTGGAACGGGAGTGAAGAAGAAATTCAGGCCGTAGGCTTCCTGACACACACACACACACACACACACACAGAGAAACACACACGTACACTCCATATCTTTCCATGACATTGACAAGAGCCGTTTTGAGGGAAACCTGCTGGGCCGAATATCCACTCAGGTTCTGGAGTGTTGTGTGTCTGGGTCATGTTGTGTCCAGGCTGGCTGGACTGGGTGTGACCCTCTGGGAGATCTTGAGCATCAATCTTCTGTGTTTAGACTCCTGCCTGTCCTACTGGCAGACAAACACACCTTTCAGCCAGCCTTGGTATGGTCTGGTCCGGAATCCTGTGTGTGTGGTCGTGGGGTGTGCATGTGGTTGTGTGTGTGTTTGGACAGGTGAGCTACATTTCTTCAACTGACAGTTGAAGACATTTTCACCAGGTAATGGACAGGTAACATTGAATGCAGAAAACTGAGTGAGCGTGTGTTTGTGTATGTGTGTCTACTGGTGTGTGGTCGGGCGTGTGTGGTTGTCTGAGGAGGGGGTTGCGTGAGAAGGTGGGAATGCGAGAAGAGGAGGGCGAAGGAGGAGACGAGGAAAGGAGCATGTGTGTGAATGTATTCCTGTTTGAGAGATAGTAATGCTGTGTGAACCTCGTGTGTTCATGTACTCATTATCTATTCATATGTTCTCTGCATGTTACATGTTGCTCCAGTGGCAGACTGACCTTGACACCACCAGACAAGGAAGAGAGAGAGGGAGAGTGGGAGATGGAGGGAGGGAGGGAGGGAGACATGAGACATAAAGAGAACTAAGATGTGGGTTTAGTGAATGAAGACAGGAGGGGGAAGATTAGGGATGATGCGGGGTGAAGGACAGATATAGAAAGACATAATCATATTTAAGGAACAGAGATAAAAGGAAGTTGAATAAATCACAAGCATACACAAGCACAAGCACACACACACACACACAGGCAACTTGTATTTTCT
The DNA here is from genome assembly GCF_963692335.1 of Osmerus eperlanus. Taxonomy (NCBI): domain Eukaryota; kingdom Metazoa; phylum Chordata; class Actinopteri; order Osmeriformes; family Osmeridae; genus Osmerus; species Osmerus eperlanus. The sequence continues at coordinate 5,841,563 of NC_085021.1, forward strand.
CTCCAAGGTCTAGCCCTGACTAACTGATAATTGTCTGTCATCATGTCAATGGTCGGACCCAAGGATAGTGAACTCTTGCAATCTTGAGGTCTATTAAGCACACACACACACACACACACACACACACACACACACACACACACACACACACCACACACACACACACACACACACACACACACACACAGTGAATGTATCAGTTATGCAGAAGCAAGTACAAACAGCAAATACACACCACAGTTTTATCTGCACTCAGAACAGTCTACTCCACCATGACCTGTGTGTGTGTGGGTATGTGACAGGTTCTCAGCTGAGTCACCCCGGAGGCCCATAACAGTAATATCCTGCTGTATCAGGACTGACCAGTTCCACATGACCTCCTCCTCCAGGGCTCACACAGATACAAGAATACACCTCTCTCCTCCTTCTCTCCTTTCGTTCTCTCTCTCTCTTTCTCTCTCTGTCTGTCTGCCTCTCTCTTTCTATCTGTCATTCACTCTTTCTTTCCATAATTCTCTCTCTCTCTCTCTCTCTCTCTCTCTCTCTCTCTCTCTCTCTCTCTCTCTCTCTCTCTCTCACACACACACACACACACACACACACACACACACACACACACCACACACACACCACACACACACACACACACACACACACACACACACACACAGATGCATATGGACACAGGCACACACTGTTAGTCACATCCCTGCTGTTGCTGTTAATATGAGGTCCAGGCAAACATCTGTTTGAGCGATGAGGTCAGAGAGTAGCAGAGAGCAGAGAGCA
>NC_085021.1:5842551-5898498 GCF_963692335.1 Osmerus eperlanus
AGTGAACGGTTTCACAACGGAGTAATGAGTGCTTTTGAAGATCCCTTAAAATGAAGTGTTACCCTTGGTGCTGTGTAAGCTACTTGAACTGAGGGTTTGACTTAGTTAATGTCATTCATCTGCAAATGCAACGCTTTGACTTCAACTCCCAGCATCCACATGTCTTCTGCTGCTCCAGCACAGAGCTGCAGGGTGTGCTAAGCTGGGATCTGCCTGGGAGATGCGCTGACAGCAGCATGCTGCTGGATGTGGCAACGTGTCACCTGAACAGCGGCAACAGGGTGTGTGTGTGGATTATGTGTGTTGGAGAAGGGTTAAAACGTCTGAAAGAGATTCTGCCATCTGCTGAGCTAGGCTCAAATTTCCCCTGGGGTATTTAGACCTGGATATACACACACACACAGACAGACACACACACACACACACACACACACAGGCACAGGCACACACACAGATAGCAGGTGGATTTCCCTTGGGTTTGGGTCGGCCTGTGGCTGCTAATGTGTGTGTGTGTTACCGAAAGGTTCCTCTTGGGATCATCAGGATGAGGATCGTCTCTCTGGCCTGCTCTAGCATCACCTGTCTGGCCTTAACGAGTGTGTGTGTGTGCTCCTCTTCAGGGCCACCCAGCATGTCTCTGCCTGTCATTACTGGGCTGGTCTCTGCATCCTGCAAGTTCTCTCACAGATGCAGTCTCTGTCACTGTGACAGTCACCTGAGCTGAACAACCAAAAACTCAGTGAATGGAATTAATCTGATGCATGAGGAGAGGGGGAGAAAAAATGCTATGAGAGGGAGAGAGAGAGAGAGAGAGAGAGAGAGAGAGAGAGAGAGAGAGAGAGAGAGAGAGAGAGAGAGAGGGAGAGAGAGGGAGAGTTACAATTTCAGCTCAAACCCCCCCTCCCCATCCACTGTGCACACGGCACCCCCTCACCCCCCACGCATCAGCAAACTCAGAGAGAAAGAGACAGACAGAAAAAGAGAGAGAGAGAGAGCCAGAGAGAGCCAGAGAGAGAGAGAGCCAGAGGGACAGAGAGCCAGAGAGAGAGAGCCAGAGGGACATAGAGAGCCAGAGGGACAGAGAGAGCCAGAGAGAGAGAGAGCCAGAGAGAGAGCCAGAGAGAGAGAGAGCCAGAGAGAGAGCCAGAGAGAGTAGAGTGGAGGGTCAGAGAGCAGGTAGCTCTTTCCCAGCCCGGGGCCATAATCCTGTGAGAAATGTGGTGCATGGTGGGAGCTGGAACCAGATCTGCTGTCATATTAACATCATGTCACCTGGAGAGACCTAAGACCTGCCGTCATTCACAGCTAATCCCTCTTCAAGTGAGTGCCTGAGTTCTGTATGTGTGTGTGTGAGGGTGTGTGTGTGTGTGTGTGTGAGGGTGTGTGTGTGTGTGTGTGAGGGTGTGTGTGTGTGTGTGTGAGGGTGTGTGTGTGAGTGTGTGTGTGTGTGTGTGAGGAGGTGTTTTCCCCAGTCTCGTCCTGTAATTCGGCTGTGGTGCTCAGGGGCTACTCTCCCAGAGACACCAGAGAGATGAAAGAGATAGTCGAGACAAGAGAGAGACCAGAGAGACAGCAGACGCCAGGGAGACCAGGGGCCGATAAGACTCAGTCCCTTTCAGTCCTCCAGACAATTGGTTAGTCAGCATTTTTGGTGCACATGTGAACCCTAACCCCTCTGAAATGAACCAATCTCAGACCTCCTTGGGAGGGTGGTCTGAGTACAGTTCACATCAAGTCTGCGTCGTGGTTCGCTTAACCTGTGCATTGGGAACACAAAGCGCTCCAGGTTTGCTTTGCCCTTTGACATTCTATTTTATCCGAGGAAGAAACAACTGCATTTCTCCAGATAAGGAGCAAAGAACACATCGAACAGCAACCATCTACCATGCACAAAAACATCTAACATGAGAAACTTGATAAAATTAGAAAAAGTGAAAACTACCCATAATCCAAAACAGAAGAAGGACTGAGGCCCCATCAGAGCTCAAAGGAGCAGAAAGATAACTGAGTCCTCTTTCAAATGAACTGATCACAATGTGAACGCAAAAAGGACTGCATTCCAAATCTGTTGGTCAACTTTTTGGTCCACTTTATGAGGACTGTGTTTCATTCAAAAGAACTACATGTGAAAACACCCTTAGACACACTGGAGAAACCAGAGATAGACCAAAGAGAGAGACCAGAGAGAGATGCCAGAGAGATACCAGAGAGAGACCAGAGAGAGACCAGAGAGAGACCAGAGAGAAACCAGAGAGAGACCAGAGAAAGACCAGAGAGAAACCAGAGAGAGACCAGAGAGAAACCAGAGAGAGACCAGAGAGAGACCAGAGAGAGACCAGAGAGAAACCAGAGAGAGACCAGAGAGAGACCAGAGAGAGACCAGAGAGAGACCAGAGAGAAACCAGAGAGAGACCAGAGAAAGACCAGAGAGAAACCAGAGAGAGACCAGAGAGAAACCAGAGAGAGACCAGAGAGAGACCAGAGAGAGACCAGAGAGAAACCAGAGAGAGACCAGAGAGAAACCAGAGAGAGACCAGAGAGAGACCAGAAAGAGACCAGAGAGAGACCAGAAAGAGACCAGAGAGAGAATTTACCAGAGTTTTGTTTTGAACCCCTTCTGGGCTCCACCCCTCGGTTCAGGGGTGGGGGAGTGTGAAGTCACGGAGGGGAAGGATGTGTGTGCTGGACTGAACAAAGACTGAGGACGGGGGTGTGTGTGGAGTGTGACAGGTGTAAGTAGTGTGTGTGTATGTGTTTGTGTGTGAGTGTGGGTGGGTTGTGTGTGTGCGTGGGTGGTGGAGAGAGTCACTAATCTCCTGCCATGTCCCCAAGGTGCTCAAATCCACCCACTGACCTCGGTACCTGGTCACACACACCACCCTCCTCTCCAGTGCCTGACCACATCAAAGGCAGGGGGGGATTAGCAGTGAGAAGCCCAAGTCAAGCTCCCTGGCCCTGGGCCCAGCCCTGAAGTAGGCCCTGTCTCTCATTCCCCAGACCCAACAACAACCCTAGGTCTACCCCGCCCCCCAACCCCTCTCTGGGTCTCCAACCTCCCTCTCAGCCCCTCTCTGGGTCTCTAGACTCCCTCTCAGCTCCTCTTTGGGTCTCTGACCTCCCCTCAGCCCCTCTCTGGGTCTCTAACCTCCCCTCAGCCCCTCTCTGGGTCTCTAACCTCCCCTCAGCCCCTCTCTGGGTCTCTAACCTCCCCTCAGCCCCTCTCTGGGTCTCTAGACTCCCCCTCAGCCCCTCTCTGGGTCTCTAACCTCCCCTCAGCCCCTCTCTGGGTCTCTTAGACTCCCCCTCAGCCCCTCTCTGGGTCTCTAGACCCCCTCAGCTCCTCTTTGGGTCTCTGACCTCCCCCTCAGCCCCTCTCTGGGTCTCTAGACTCCCCCTCAGTTCTAGGGAATCGCTACATGGTGGACTCGTGGAAAAATCACTCCTGGTCCATATTAGGCACGGTGTTCTCTCTCTCTTTTTCTCTATTTTTCACACACAAATACACACACACAAGCTTACCACACACAGACGCACACACACACATACACACATGTGTACATATGGAATTATCAGGACTGGTTCCAGCTTTCATCTTCACCCCCTCTTCTTCTGATCTCATTCTTTTAAATGACTTTTTCTGTTTCTCTGGTGCAACAATCGTAAAACCATCTGACACACACATACCCACACCCTCACACACACACACACGCTCACACACATTTATATATATACATGCCAGGTGTGATTTGTGACTAGGCCTTTGGCCCACGTCGGAAACACATGGCGCTATCCAATCGGACATCCCCCGCTCTGTGGTCTGGGCCAATTGGGCAGCGCGGTGGAGAGATTAGGGGCGGGGTTACGCAGCTGTTGGAGCAGCCCGCAGTGGTAGTTGTGGCGATTATGATCCACTTAGTTCCGGAATTTGTTTTATGTCTTGTCGCCGTGTTGCCCACGGTCACGGGCGGTTAGTTTTGGTTGTGCCGCCAGCCCCCCCTCCTCCTCCTCCTCCCCCCTCCTCCAACCCCCCCCCCCTCCCCTTCCCCCCGAGGCTGCCCTTGCCAGAGCAACTGCTTCCCATCCCCCCCCCCCATGACCCTGATACGAATCAATCAAACGTTTTGCTGTCACGTCATTATCACTCACAGACACACACAGACACACTCACACACACACACACACAGACACACACATACACACACAGACACACACTCACTCACAACATCTCTCGGTACGGGCAAAAGTTCAGTTCTTCTCCCACTTCTCTGCAGTGCCAGAGCTGGCACTGCAGACACTGAGAGACTCATTCTGAGGTATAGACACCCTCACAACGTGTCTCTAAGTACCTGGGCACAACCCCCATCTGACCTGGAGTGTGTGACGTGGAATTTGCTAAAGCCTGCTCATGTGCATGTGTGTGTGTAAGTCCTGCCATGATACACACGTCACACGATAATCTGACATGTATGTAGTATGTCCAGTCACAGGATAGTCGGACATTCCAGACTAGGCCAGAGCAACACACCCCTAGCAGAGCGGGGCGGGGGGCAATAGCAGCTAGAAGTAGCAGAGGGGCGGATAAGGCAGGAAGGGGGAAGGGGGACAGGACGGAACCCCCAGGTTGGCGTTTCCATGAGACGCACCGGGGTCAGAAGATCCCTCATCAGGGGGTTGATGGTGGTCCGGCGAAGGGGGGCGGGGCAGCATCTTTGTCTCCTGAACCTCATTCCATCAGCGGGGTGGAGTGGTGCCCTGGGTAACGCTGACACACACACACGCACCCAAACACACACGCACACAAACACAAAAGCACATACACACGTGTGCATGCACGCAAAAACACACATACGCACACACGACTGTACATGCTTACACAGACACACGTGCAGATACACTCACACGTACAGCCCAGGAAGAACAGAAACCGTGGTGTACACATGCTGTATATACAATCCACCTGTATGAGTGTACGACGAGCTCACAATATTTGCGTCTTTGAATGCAGCAGGGGGACCGATTCAACTCACACAGCACAGAAATGCCACAACGTAGATAGAATACACCCGTACCATACACCCAGCCGGGGTCTCCTATGTGTCTGTTGTAACCACTGAACACCACTCATCACAGCTGTCCTCTGTAGGTATCAACTCATCTTCCTTGTCTGACTGAGTCTGCATGTCACCTGTGATCTACTTTGTATGTCTGCAGTGATATGTATCTAAACAGAGATTCTATCTGGAAGACATTGAAGGTTTGTAGCTGTGCCCTGTGCTCTGAGGTGTGCGTTTTGTATGCGGGACTGGATCTGTGTGTGTGCCTCTGTGGTCTAGTGTGTGTGTGTCTGTGTGTGTGTGTGTGTGTGTGTATGTGGGCAGGCTTGTCTACGTGTGTGTGCATTTTGAATAGTGCCAATTGTGTCCCGCATTGCTGAGATATCTAGGATAGAACACATCACCCAACCACAGGCACACACACACACGCCCGCACACACACACACACACACACACATTTACATGCCTCTTTCTCCTCCCTCTTTTTACCTCCCAATTTCTTTTCCTCAAATAACCACTCACACCCCTCCCTCCTTTCCCCCCCTTCCTCCCCCCCCCCCCTCTCTCTCTCTCTCTCTCTCTCTCTCTCTCTCTCTCTCTCTCTCTCTCTCGCTCTCTCTCTCTCCCGTATTAAAGCCATTATTCTTGCCTGCTCTCCTCAGAGCACACTACTCTGCACAAGTGTGCAAGTTTGAAAAAAAGTCTGTTTGTTTAAAAGAGTGTGCGTGTCTCTAAAGAAAGTGTGTGACTGTGTGTGGAGCTGTGTGTTTTATTTGGAGAGGACTTGAGTGCCTGCCGCTGACCGGAGAATTCTCAACTCTCGTCTGGTTTTGGCTTGGTTTCACCTTTACAACTGAGGCTCACCGACTCACTGGAACTACCCTCTCTCTCTCTGTCTCTCTCCCCCTCCTCTCCCTCTCTCTCTCTTTCTTTCTCTCTCCCTCTCATACACACTTTCTCTCTCTTTCCTCTTTCTCTTTCCTAGTTTCTCTCTGTCCTTTTCTGTCTGTTAGTTTCCTTCAGTCTCTCTCTCTTTCTCTCAGTGTGGAGCTGGGGTGTTTTATCCCTGGTCATGGCTTCCACATGGACACACTACCACACCATACAGAGAGTGTGTGGGTGTGCGTGAAGCTGGCCATATTTTGGATGAGTAAGTGAGTGTGACTGTCCGTGCGTAGGACACACAGCCCAGCCCTGTCTGAAGCCATGGAGAAAGTGTTGGACAAGCGTGAAGTTTTCCCTGGAGTTTCAGTTGTGTGGATCATGACAGCTCAGGTGGGTGCTGAGCGAACCGCGGCGATCTGAACGCAGTTGCCCCGGGAGACGGTTCGGAGAGGTGAGTTTGGAGAGTCGTCCTGTCAGGAAGCTAGACTTTAGAGCTCTAGCAGGATTCTGGAACCTCTCTCTGTATTCTCTCTCTCTCTCTCTCTCTCTCTCTCTCTCTCTCTCTCTCTCTCTCTCTCTCTCTCTCTCTCTCTCTCTCTCTCTCTCTCTCTCTCTCTTCTCTCTCTCTCTCTCTCTCTCTCTCTCTCTATCTACTCTCTCTCTCTCTGTCTCTCTCTCTCTCTCTATCCTTTCTACATTCTTTTCATCCTCTCTTTCCTCTCTCTATATTTCCTCTCTGTGCTCTACATTCTCTATGATCTCTCGCTGTCTCTCTTCTCTCAAAAACGTTCTTCCGGACATCTTTTTCTCCATTCTCAGAAGTCCTAGCCACCCTTTCTCTTTCTCTTTCTCTTTCTTTCTTTCTTTCTTTCTTTCTTTCTTTCTTTCTCTCTCTCTCTCTCTCTCTCTCTCTCTCTCTCTCTCTCTCCTCTCTCTCTCTCTCTCTCTCTCTCTCTCTCTCTCTCTCTCTCTCTCTCTCCCTCCCCCTCCTCTTTCCCTCCATCTCCTTCCCCCCTACTCTCCCTCTTCTCTTTCCTCTCTCCCACACAGGGGCAAAAGGCACCAATTACCTTCCATCCGTCTCTCCGTGAGGGGGGATCGGGGGGGCCCTGATCCCCCCCGTGTGTGAGTGCTGGGCCTTTGTCCCTCTCCTCCGCTTTCTCACTTTCACTCTTTTCTATCGCTCTCCTCTTCTCGTCCTCCTTCGCGGGGAGGCCCAGACAGGCTGGTCCGACGCCAGAGAAACTCTTTCCCCGCCGAACAATCGAGCCCTTTCTCGGACTCGCTCCCTCCTTCCTTCCTTTTCTCCTCTCCTCTCCTCCTCTCCTCCCCCCGTCCTTGACACCACGCAGGCAGATAGACACGGACGCGGAGCGGAGCTAAAAGGCTTAGGCGCTCCTGTCTTCTCTTCTCTGTGCTCCTCTCCATGGTCCGCTCCATCCTCCGGTGTGTTTACTCTCACCTAACCTCAGCTTGTTGAGGGCCAAGGTTAAGGAGCGCGTGTGTGTGTTAGTTGCTGCACTCTCACCTCCCTTTAGTCTGTATTGAGTACGTCTGGCCTGAGCCTCGTCTCTCTTTCCTCATCGGGGCTATTTTGGGAGGTGATTTTTTTTTCTTGACTGAACACCATGCCCCCCTCTCTCTTTCTCTTTCTCTCTTTTAGCCCTCCATTCATCCATTCATCCTTTCTTTTTTCATTTTTAATCCACTCCCTCTTGGCAGGGCAGCTTCGTGCCTATGAAGCTGAACTGAATGTGAGTGTCTGACAGCCTGTGGCTTTATTGAGATGCATTATCAGGGGAGAAGGAGGGGAGGGGAGGGGAAAGGGAGGGAGGGAGGGAGGGAGGGAGGGAGGGGAGGGAGGGAGGGGAGGGGAGGGGAGGGGAGGGGAGGGGAGGGGAAGGGATGGAGGGGAGGAGTGGGGTGAGGAGGGGAGGACGTGATGGGGGGAGGGAAGGAGGTCAGGAGGTGAATAGGGGAGGGGAGGAGGGCAGAGAAGGAGTAGGGAGGTGGGCAGGAGGAGGTGCGGAGAGGAGGAGGTAAAGGAGGTGGAGAAGGGAGGGGGAGAGAGGAGGGGAGAAGGATGGAGGGGAAGATGGGAGGAGGGGAGGAGGGAGGGTTGAAATTGGTTGCTGAGGGAGCGAGAGGGATAGGGTCCACAATGACAATCTCTCTGTTTACACCCTCGGACAGGAGTTAAAACTCTCCACTTGTGCCGTGTGTGTGTATGTGTGAGTCTGGAGTTCCTAAAGTCCTCTCAGTTTTCTCTCAGATTGAGTGTGTGTGGTGAGCCCTGTGTAGGACACAGACAGGCAGTTCTGTTCATCGTAGCTTCAGTCTGGTGAGTGTTCAGTGTGTGGTGTGTTGTGTGTGTGGTGTGTTGCGTGTGTGTGGTGTGTGTGGCGTGTGTGTGGTGTGTTTAGCGTGTGTGTGTTGTAACTCTGGGGAGTCTATGAGAACCCTGTTGTTCCCAACAGCTCAGTGTTCCTGCTGTGAGGCTGGAAGCTCCTCACTGCTGGGAGAGTGGCACAGGACAAGTGTGTGTGTGTGTGTCGTCTTAGCTCCTCCTTTATAGCAGTGAGCTCAGAGAAAGTGACACTTTGTCCCGCTAGAATATGCCTGTAAAATTCATGACTGCAGCAAGGACCCTTGTGTGTCCATGTGTGTGTTTGTGTGTCCGTGTGTGTGTGCGCGTTCGAGTAAGGGGGAAAGTGGTGGCCTTGAAGCACTGCTGAATGGATAATGGGAATTCAGAATAATATTCAGCTCTTAACCACTCCCTCACACACCCACCCTCCTACACACACACACACACACCTACACACCAAGTAGCAGGTAGAAAAAAAGAAGCAATGGTCAACAGTGCAGTGTCCGTAGGGGCTGTGATTATGATGATACGGGTACAGCGGCTCCGTAGCGAGAAGCACGGCTGCAAAGCTGCTGTTTGAACGTCTTCACCTCCCCCTCCCCCTCCCAACCTCCACCCCATAGGCGGGGGGTGGGGGGGGAGGGGGAGGGGGAGGGGGAGGTCGGGTGCGTTCCTGAAGTTGTGCCAACAGCAGTGAGGTACGATATTAAAGTAGGCTATTTCTAATGAAAGGCTGTATTGTTGTGGCTGACGGGACACAGGGTCCAAATGGTGAAAGGATTGTGCGTGTGTGTATATATGTGTGTGTGTGTGTGTGTGAGTCTGGTCGCCGTGCTTCAGACTACCTTTTTGTCTGGAGACATGAAGGATTGTGGCTGCTGATAGGTGAATGTGTGCTGTGATACTCTGAAGTCCGTGGTTGAGCGGGCGCTCCACAGGGCAGTGTGTGGGTGATGGAGGTCTCAGCTGTTGGGGCTGAGGATGCCAGTCTGCCTGGCACAGACAGACAGCCTGGCAGGGTTGGCACCGCCACTACAGGGGGGTACTGTACTGGAGCTTAGGGCATGGCTCTGGGCCACACATACCACACCCCCACCCTTGGCCCACCCCCACCCTGGCCACAAGCTCTCTCTCTCTCTCTCTCTCTCTCTCTCTCTCTCTCTCTCTCTCTCTCTCACACACACTCACACACACACCAGACACCCAGCCCCCAATCTCAAGATCTCTCACGTACACACACAAACACACGCACACTCACAGACACACACTCCCAAACCCAACCTCTATCTCTCTCACATACACACACACACACACACACACACACACACACACACACACACACACACACACACACACACACACACACACGCACACACCCCTGACGCCTGTCCCAAGCCTGGCTGTTGGAAGCGGTCCTGCTGTAATGAGAGGTGATGGCAGCCTTGCCACCATGGTGTCAGCTGTGATCCAACACTGCTGCAACAGTGACTGGCCTGGGCATCGGAGAGGCAGTCTGGGGCTAAATATACACCTTCTGGATGACTGTGTGAATGTGTGTGTGTGCGTATATGTGTGTGTGCACTGGGAGAGGGGTGTTTGTGTGCAGGGTTGGAGTGTGTGTGTGTGTGTTCATGCGGACAGGGTGTGTGTTTGTGTGCAGGGGGGATTTGAGGTGAACGATGGTGTTGTTTGGTCCCAGAAGCTTCCAGCTTGTTAAAGTGTGTTTTGTGTTATTTATAGGTTCCTATCCTGCTGAGGAAGCTTCTAGAACGCTGAGACGACAGGACCAGAGAACCAGAGAACTGGACAGAACATCCAGAGAACAGAACAACTTCCCGGAACATAGAGGAACACCCAGTGAGAGAATACTCCGGAGTGTTTCAACAAACACAAGGGGGATAACCACTGTACCCCCAGAACTGAGCCAAACCATACCGAGCTGAGCCAAAACCAGGGCCAACACCAGGCCAGGGACAGGCTGAAACCATTTCCTGAGGCCTGTTTGAGAGCTCGCCAGTGAAGATGATGACCATGGTGATGATGATGGCCATGATGGTGACCTGCAGCTCTCTGCTGCTGCTGGGCCTGATGGCTGCACAGGTCTCCTCTGCCACACCCTCCTCCTCCTCTTCCTCCTCCTCCTCCTCCTCCTCCTCCTCTTCCTCCTCTTCATCGTCTTCGCCACGCATGAAGCTCTCCTACAAAGGTGAGGTCCCACCAGTTCTGTACTAAAGCTGGCACATTGTTCAGTATTTATTTGTGTGCGTGTGTATGTGTGTGTGTGTGTGTGTGTGCATACGTGTATGTGTGTTTGTGCGTAAGTGTGTACATTTTCTTGAAAGGTAATGTATAGTGCGGATGCCAAACACTGTCCCACTGTTTGGCTTCAGTTAAGTATCACGATCCCTCTCCCCTTCCCTTTCTGTTAGTGTGTTGGGTCTAACTGGCTTACAGGTGTTCTTCCCAGAGACCCAATCCTAGGAAACCAGCTCTGCTGCATAGCCAGGGTGGGGCAGATAGTGCTACACTGAATGAACCGTGTGCGTGTGTTTGTCTTTGCTTCACAGAGCTGCAGCAGTTCCACGGTGTGCGGAGGTTTGAGCTGGACCGCTCCTGCTGTTTCAGCTCGCTGCTATTGGACGAGGAGAGGGGGCGGCTCTTTGTGGGCGCACGCAACTTCCTGTTGTCTCTCAGCCTGGACAACATCGCCAAACAGGAGCATAAGGTCAGCCAATCAACCACACACGTCAATCAACACACGGCTGAATCCGTCTGTTGAGAAACCAAGACATCAATTTGACACTTTCTTTCAAACTTTATCTATACTTTAGACAAGTCATCTAGGGAATCCTATTCAAAACGATGACCTTTCTGCCGGATAAAACACTGAAAAAAATGATTCAATATCCTAAAGGATTCAGCACAAACCTGCTGTCTGTTTGAGGGAAGCTGTGTGACGTGCAGGGTGAGATAAGTGGACGGGAGCAGACCTGGATTTGGCCTGCAGCCTGGAGATAAGGTGGTGAGGGGGTCTGAGGCAGTGCGGGGTGGAGGGTAGGTGTTGAGGAGACCTGCTGAGGTTCTGACAGGCCCGCCTCCCTTCAGCTCAGTGCAGCGATGAGCGGGTCGGAGGTCAGGGGTCAGGGGTGAGCACTGTGATGTGGGTTCGCCTAATCACTGACGGGCTGTCGGCGGTACACACTCAGACGCACAGATATACACACAGACACACGCACACAAACACACATTACTGATGCTAGTTTTCAGAGCGGTCCTCTTTAATAGGATTAAACTTTCGAACCAACCACGGACTCAGGTGCACCTGACACACACTATTAGATCAAACATAGAGTTAACTCGAACTTTTCCAGGGATCACACACATACACACTCCATAAATAAAACACTGTCAGAATGGTGCATATCATACAGACCTAAGCAGGTCTCTTTCGCCCTCATGCTGTACAGAGTTAAGCTCCCAGCTGACAGGGGTGAAATATGAGCATTGAGTTTGACTGGAGCCCCTCTTGGTTTGGGGTTTGGGGTGAGTTGGATTTATGGCCCGTGTTCAGACGGGGACACGTGGCTTCCCTCCTGTCGTTAAAACTGTTTGTGCTTCTGGTGGTGTTTTCTATCTGTGGTGAAACGTGTGGATAAACTGCTGCAGACTAGAGAAGGGGGAGCGGGAGAAGGAAAGGGGGGAATGAGAGAAGAGAAGGCACGAGGGGCGGAGGAAAAAGGAGGAATAACAGAGGAGAACCGGGGGGGAGGTGAGAGTCAGAAAGAGAGGGATGAGGGCAGGAAAAAAGAGGGCAGATGGCTTCTTCAGAAATGTCCCTGAGGGCGACGTACAGGTCCGTCCTTGTCTGGGGCTGGTGACCTCAGGCATACCTCCCCCCTGGCGACCCCTGACCTCTGACCCCTCACCTCTCCTGTCCCACAGATCTACTGGCCCGCCCCTGTCGACTGGAGGGAGGAGTGCAACTGGGCAGGAAAGGACATCAACGTGAGTTACACTCAATTCTATTCTATTTTATTCTACTCCATTGCCTCTATTCTTTATTCTCAGTCATCCCAAATGTCAATAAATCAAATATCGGTGCCGAGAGGGTTGTCCTGCACACATGCACGCATTATGTTTTTATGGACTCCTAGCTACTACAGTTTGTCTGATGGGATGGAGACAGAGTGCTCATGAGTTCAGCGCCAGACGTGTGTGTGTGGGTTCTGTTCTGTTTCCTGACGCTCAGATGTGCGGTTGGAACAGTCTGTCTGTTATTTGTCTGCCTGACACGTCTGTTTCTCAGCCTCTCCTCAAAACAGGAGGTTGTAGGTTACAGCAGAGCCCTAATGCCTTGTAGACATATCTTCAGACTGACAGGGGTGTGTGCGTGAGAGTGTGTGTGTGTGTGTGTGTGTGTGTGTGTGTGTGTGTGTGCCCTAGGGTCCTGGTCAGCCACTCCTCTGGACAGGACTGGGCTGGACTAGTCCCTGGTCCAGACAGACCACACACACTAAGACAACCTGGCCGACACACACCTCTGGCTCACATACTGGAGCCCATGTATGAGTGTGTGTCAGTAGGGGGCTGTGTGTGTGTGTTTAGAATGGGACCCTGTCATCAGTGTGATTATACAGCTGGAGGAGACAGACAACAAGCTCCATTCATACTGCTGGACAGGCTCTTGTTTCACCTGGAGACTGTGTGTGTGTGAGTGTTTGTGTGTGTGTGAGCGAGTGCGTCTGTACGTGTGTGTGTGTGTGTTTGTGACAAAGAAAAAGAGATTACGAGAATCAGTGAAATTGCAAGGGATTGAGTTGACCAATCAATGTCGAGTTGTGTAAACACATTCTGCTCAGGCCTTGAACGCTTCCATTGTTTAACCTCCTTCTTACTCACCTCTGCTCCTCATGCTGTGTGTGTGTTTATGTGCGTGTGTGTGTGTCTGCATGTGTGTGTTCGGTGCACATGTGGCTAGTGAATAGCTATCTATGGTCAACTAAAAGTGTAGTCCCCATGTCACCTGAGGGAGATTTACACACACTCACACACACACACTGAGTGCGGTGACCTCTCTTGACCCTAATTATAGTTCAATGTGTCTCTCTGCGTGGTCTGAAAATAGTTAGTGTGAACTCTCTCCTGTTAGTTCAAACAAAGCCTTGGTTCCCAGAGCCCTGTCTGTCTCTGGAGCACAGCAGAGGGGAGGGCCTCGGACACAGGGGGAGACCCCCACACAAACCCCGAACTGGAGGGGGGGTTTTGCTGGTGTGACATTTGTTTTCTATCAAGATAGATACATGGATAGATGGATAGATGGAATGAGAGAGAGAGAGATAGATTGATATGAGTGAAGAAGATAGAGGTGGAGAGAGGGAGTGAAGACAGGGTGAGAGAGACAGAGGGGGAAAGAGATACAGTGAGCGGAAAAGACAGCAGAGTTCAGGAGGTGCTGGGGTTCACAGGTCACCGGGGGACCCTGGGAAGGGTTAGTGACACGGCAGGTTCGGAGTGTGACCCTGTGATCACACTGACACCATACACCTCCCTCCCCCCATTGCTCTCCTAAAAGCTCTTTTCTCCATGGCCCTATCTTTCTTCTCTCCTTCTCTCTCTCTTTCTTCTCTTTGTCTCAGTGCCACACATCAAAGCTTCCTTCCTCCGGACTGCAGCCCCATGTCGGCCTAACCTAACTCTGCCCCCGACACACACACACACACACACACACACACACAGAGGCGCACACACACACACACACGCACACACTAAAAGACCTTTAATTGAAAGCTGCAGCTCTGAGCAACGCCCTTTAAAGCTGTTGGGGGGTTGCAGAGTTGGCAAGGGTGGAGAGGCAAGGTCGAGTTAAGGCGGGGCGATGCGGTGTCTGTGCCTGGGTGCCCCCCCCCTCCTCCCTAGACACCCCCTCCTCTCTGGGTAAACAGGGAACAGCGGTCCTTGTTTGTCAACTGCTTAATTGGCCCATCGATGGGTCTGACCCCCCACTCCCCCCTTGCACCCCCAAACCTACGGGTCTTTGAAAGCAGCGGGCTGAAAAAGCACGCCTTTGTTCCGGGGCAAGGCAGGGCTCTCTGTATGTGTGTGAGTGTGCGTGTGTGTGTGTGTGTGTTGAGGGGTAATGAGCCAGATCTCCGGCAGGGACAAGAGGCAGTGTAACTGGGTACACAACCCTGTCTGTCACCCTTAGGGGTGTGGCTCAGGAAAAGGGGAGAAAAAGGGAGAGAGATGGAGATGAGAGAGAGAGAGAGAGAGAGAGAGAGAGAGAGAGAGAGAGAGAGAGAGAGAGAGAGAGAGAGAGAGAGTATGAGTCAATCTGCTTCCCTGGTTCGCTGAGTCAGTTCTGAATGTTACCAAGAACCACAAGTGACCAAGAGTTCTGAGGTTCAGCGTTCAGAGTTTAATACTTGAAGAACAGAAGTGTTGCAAAGTCTGATCAGGCTTGCAGACTGAGCATGAAGCAAGCCCTAGTTGACTTATGTCGTTCTCTATCAAAGGTCTCTACTGAGGGCCTCAAATCTAACATAGGTTACATAATGCTCTTTATAGATGTGGTGTACGTTCAGAAAACGTCATTTACAACTGCCTACAGGTGCTCAAAATTAATTGCCAATTAGAAGGTCTCAAGGTCACATCAAGTTCAAAACTAGAGATGGAGTGACTAGTGACTAGAACTGACTAGTTCTGTCATGCACTACTGAGTTATTTTGATTTATATACAAATGTACATGTCTGATTGTTATGCAATGTCAAACAATGGACTGCTTTAAAGCAGGAATAGGCACTTCCGCAACGACATTTTCTTTCTCTACTTAGCACAAATCAATAAATGATGAAGCTGAGAACTGTGTTGTTTCTTACTCACAGAAATACAAGGTCGTTCCTCAACAAGAGAAATAGAGAGAGAGAGAGAGAGAGAGAGGGGGGGGGGGGAGTCGTGTGAGAGGAATGCTTGTTAACACTCTTAGACTGTTTAGCTGAAGGACGTATTGTATCCCCACCCACTCTCTCTCTCCCTCCCTCTCTCTAACTTTTTCTCCTTCTCATGTCCGCAAGTGTGTATATTGATCAGAACCCTGAAGTAGGACGGAGAGAGAGAGAGAGAGAGAGAGAGAGAGAGAGAGAGAGAGAGAGAGAGAGAGAGAGAGAGAGAGAGAGAGAGAGAGAGAGACAGAAAAGTAGAGAGACAGAGGTAGGCGAACAAGAGAGACAGAAAGAGAGTATACCTCTATGAGCCTGTTCACCTGAGGGTCCACAGAGATGTAACCTGACTACAAGTAGATAGAGAGAAAGAAGGAGGGAGGGAGAGAGGGAGGAAGAGAGAGAGAGATAATAACTAGGGAGCGGAGGGAGGAGAGAACAGCTGGTGTTAGTGAAAATCAGACGTCACATATGGAGGCAGTTCTGGCAGTCTAAACTAACCGTGTAACACACAATATACTGAGATGTGTGTGCGTGTAGGCGTGTGTGTACATGTGTGTCCATGTGTGTGTTTAAGAAGATAGAGAGGGAGGATATTGTTATTGTTTAACAGACTGACAGAGTCCAGCTATGCGAGGAATGCCCTTTATTGAAACCCTGCAAACGGACGTTGTTAAGATCACTTCCTCTCTGTGTTGGCGTGTGTGTGCGTTACAGACGGAGTGTGTGAACTTTGTGAAGATGGTGCACCACTATAACCGTACCCACCTGTATGCCTGTGGCACCGGAGCCTTCCATCCCACCTGCGCCTTCGTAGAGGTGGGCCAGAAAGTAGAGGTAAGGTCCTCCACACACGCACACACACACACACACGACCACACAGACACACACCCAAGCTGACCCCCCCCCCTCCCCCCCAGGACCATGTGTTCAGGCTGGACCCCTCCAAGGTGGAGGATGGGAAGGGGAAAAGCCCCTACGACCCTCGTCACCCTGCAGCCTCTGTCCTCATCGGTGAGTCACCTGACGGACCCTCCCCCGTCCCCCGACCACCTCGAACCGCTTGAGCTCACGTATCCCATCTCATCTGTACGTGGCTCCGACTCATGTTCGGGCTTCCTGAAACGTCTGTCGTGCTTTGCCCCACTGTGGCTCCCCTCTCACCTTGTTCCGAGCACGGGACACAAAAGATGCTTTTCTTTCCACAGCTAAGGTCCATCTGGAAGATACTCCTCTCGAGCAGTCGTAGTTTTGTCTGCAGCGCCCACGTGTGGTCAGTTGTGGCGCTGCTGTCAGAAGGGCGTATCGCTGACCTGTTCTTGTTTCTCCTCGCCTAGGGGACGAGCTGTATGCGGGCGTGGCCACAGACTTAATGGGGCGGGACTACACCATCTTCCGTAGCCTGGGGAAACGGCCCTCAATACGCACTGAACAACATGACTCTCGTTGGCTTAACGGTGAGTGTGTGTGTGTGTGGCCATGTTGACGATGGATGTTTTTGACACTATTTGCAATTTCTAGTGAGACTAAACCACTGTTTTTTACCCGTGTGTGCGCGCACTGTTCTCTCTGTCTCCAGAACCGAAGTTCGTGGGTTCCTTCTGGGTTCCTGAGAGCGAGAACCCAGATGATGACAAGGTGTTCTTCTTCTTCAGAGAGACGGCGGTGGAGGCCCAGGGTCTGGGAAAGGCCACCTACTCTCGTATAGGACAACTCTGCAGGGTGAGGAGAACCAGCACACTGAATTAAGAGAGTATGAACACAATGGGTCCAGAATAACATAGCTAATCTACTGTTACATACAAAATAACAAAACACTTTTTCAATTCCCAGGCAGTTTGGCTATATGATGTATGCCCAATAATGTCATGTTATGCTAGCTATTCTAGCTGTGCTGTGCATCCAGAATGTCATGCTAGCTAATGTAACTCCAGAATGTCATGCTAGCTAATGTAACTCCAGAATGTCATGCTAGCTAATGTAACTCCAGAATGTCATGCTAGCTAATGTAACTCCAGAATAACATGCTAGCTTGTAGCTCCAGAATAACATGCTAGCTAATCTATCTCCAGAATGACATGCTAGCTAATGTAACTCCAGAATGACATGCTTGTTAACCTGACTCCTGTGTGTGTCCAGAACGACATGGGGGGCCAGCGGAGCCTGGTGAACAAGTGGACGACCTTCCTGAAGACTCGTCTCATCTGCTCGGTGCCGGGAGCAGATGGCAGTGACACCTACTTTGACGAGCTGCGTGAGTAGAAGCCTCTGCTGTGTGGCCCGTCGAGAAACACTAGAAGAACCACTGCACAATGTATGTGATGCAAGGGTTTTACACAAGGAGGATCAACTTAGATCAACTTGGAGAATTGTCCTTTGAGTTCTGTGCGAGCTGGAGAAATCTCCATGTGCCTAGTTTAAAACCAGGCTTGATCTCCATCTTGATCTTGATCCTGTGTATGTTTATGGAATTTGGTTGATTTTCTGGGACCAAAGTGTCAGGTTTCAGGGTAGCACCATGCAGGGAGACCTTAACCTCAGAGTGAAGCTAGCTCCAGCCATCCAACACGCTGACACTCACCAGACAACCTGGAGGCCATACCCAGCCAGGAGAGTCTCCACATGTCTGGAGAAGTCGTTAGACTAAACCTACAGAGCCACGGGGCTTGTTGACCCCTGAATCCTGACCTCTGACCCCACCTTGCGTGTGTTTGTGCTCCACAGGGGATGTGTTCCTGCTGCAGACCAGAGACAGGAAGAACCCTCTGGTTTACACCGTCTTCTCCACTTCCAGGTCAGAGTTCATCACTGTGTGTGTGTGTGTGTGTGTGATTGTACTGTCTAGTATCTACTAAGTATCTAGTGTCTAGTTAGTATCTGACCATTGTCCCTCTGGTCGTCCCAGCAGCAGTGTGTTCAAGGGCTCGGCCGTGTGTCTCTACACCATGAACGACATCCGCAGGGCCTTCTTGGGGCCCTTCGCCCACAAGGAGGGACCCAACTACCAGTGGGTCCCCTTCCAGGGCAAGGTGCCCTACCCTCGCCCTGGCATGGTACGTAGCAACCGCCCCCCCCCCCCCACTCTCCCTCTCTCAGACCCCCCCCCCCCCCCCCATTTTCAACTTCACTTCTTGTCAGAGAAGAGGCGGGTGGAGGGAGTGGTAGTCAGGAACCAATGTACAGTAGTTGCGACTAAAGCCAAGTCCAGTGTTGTGGTTGAGGGAGAGACAAGTCTAATCCCAGTGATGTGGTGTCAGCAGGTTGTGTATGACTGGCAGCAGCTAAGCACAGCTGTGGAGTGTTTAGCTGTAATAACACTCTCTATTGTGTCAGCTCTGCTTGACCTGAAGTAAACCTCGAACCCAACCACCTCACTCACTCACTCACTACCCAGCTCAGCCCACAATCACCCCACTGGACTCAAGTATATTATACTGTACTGTTACTGTACTGCGCTGTACACAGGAGATCAGTCAGTTTCTGTATAGTACTATGGGACCCTACAATAAACATGACCTCACATTTAATGTTAACTTCCAGTCTTTCTTGTACAATACAGAAACTGACTGATTTCCTGTGTCTCAAACACCACCCTCTCTTTCCAGTGTCCCAGCAAAACGTTCGGCAGCTTCGAGTCCACCAAGGGTTTCCCTGACGACGTGATCCAGTTTGCGCGCCACCATCCCCTCATGTTCAACCCGGTGTACCCCCTGAACCGCCGGCCCGTATTCCTGCGCTCCAACGTGGACTACAGCTTCACCCAGATCGCCGTGGACAGGGTGGGTGCCGCCGACGGCCAGTACGACGTCATGTTCATCGGGACGGACAAGGGCACCGTGCTGAAGGTGATCTCCGTCCCCAAGGAGAGCTGGAACAACATGGAGGAGCTGCTGCTGGAGGAGCTGGAGGTCTTCAAGGTGAGAGGAGGGAGAGAGAGACTGTGTGTGTGTGTGTGTGTGTTGGGGAGAATCCAGAAGGGTAACCTGTCGCTCTCTTCATTCTCCCCAGGATGCCTCCTCTATCGTCAACATGCAGATCTCATCGAAGCGGGTACGTTTCTCCATCTCTCCCTCCATCGTTCTCTCCCTCCATCAGTCCATCTCTCTATCTCTCCCTCCATCAGTCCATCACTTTATATCTCTCTCCATCAGTCCATCACTAGATCTTTCCCTCCATCAGTCCATCACTCTATCTCTCCCTCAATCATTCCATCACTAGATCTCTCCCTCCATCAGTCCATCACTCTATATCTCCCTCCATCAGTCCATCACTCTATCTCTCCCTCCATCACTAGATCTTTAGCCTGCTGGTTAGCCTATCCAGATACACTGAGTGAGTTGCAGTATGTCTCTGTGTACAGCAACACATGGCTAACCCTAACCCTCACCCCGGTCTCTCTCCCTCAACAGCAACAGCTGTATGTGGGTTCAGACACGGGTCTGGCCCAGGTGCCCCTGCATCGCTGCAGTGTCTACGGGAAGGCGTGTGCTGAGTGCTGCCTGGCCAGGGACCCCTACTGCGCCTGGGACGGGACGTCCTGCACACGCTACCTCCCCAACACCAAACGGTAACACACCAACTCACCAACACAGGCCTCTAGCATCCTGACACTCACCACTAACTCGCACGACCAATGAGCCAGCACATGCCATTAAACATGTTGACACACACCAGCGACAGGCTAGCACAGCAACAATACAGCAACGACCCAAAGCACACGTCACCATCGCAGGTAAACACACACCACCAACACCCTAACGCACAAGACCAGCACATTAGCGCTCGCCACCAGCACACAAACCTTTTCCCAACATGCTAACAAGCTACCAACATGCCAACAGCAGACATCTGCAAACAGACCTCTATCGACCTGCTATTACTTCGGCACACAGAGCCTTCTCACTGCATCACAACCGTGAGGTCAAACCTGAACATGCTTTGTTGTTCTCCAGGCGCTTCCGACGCCAGGACGTGAGGAACGGAGACCCCAACACGCTGTGTTCAGGAGGTGAGGCTCAGCTGGTTCACCTCTCAACACTGACGTCAGGAAGGAAAGACCTGTCTCTGTCAGAAACACGACCAGAACCGTCCACGGTTCAGCCCTCCTCCTAGACCAGAGACTCTTCTAGACTGTTCTCCCCCCCCCCACCACCACCCCCCCTCCCCCTCTTCAGTCCCCTCTCACGGTGGTGCTGCCAAAGGCACATCCTGACCCTCTGACCCTTCTGACCCCTCCACCCCTTCCCTCCTAAACGACAATCCCCAGCCTGATCACAGGCCAGTGTATGACTGAAAGGTCAGACTGATTGTGCAGCACCCTCGGGGCGTCTGTTTTCTGGCCCACAGCAAGACAACCAGAAACAATGAGCATACACATGGTCCATTCTAATGAACTCTATTCTATTTAACGCCATTCCTCACTATTCTAGTGGACTCTGTATTTCTACTCCTCTCACCAAAAGCAGTTAGAAATGTCCCTTACTCAGTTGTGGTGTAACGTGTTGTCCTGTCCTCTGTCGCCCCCTGCAGACCACCACAAGCAGCGCGTGGCAGAACGCAGGCTGTACGGCGTGGAGAGCAGCAGCACCTTCCTGGAGTGCATCCCCAAATCCCTGCAGGCCCGTGTCACCTGGACCTTCCAGAAACATCCGCACAACCCCAGAGAAGAGGTGAGGAGGGAGGGAGGGAGAATACTTCAGGGGAGGAGAGGATTGCTGATCTTTTGTTGAGGTGGGTAATTTTAAGACTCACTCGCCTCTCCCCCTCCCCCTCCCCCCAGCTGCGTCTGGACGAGCGCGTCCTGCAGACGGAGCGCGGCCTGCTGGTGAGGCGCGTCCTAAAGAGGGACGCCGGCCTGTACCAGTGCCACGCCATGGAGCACGGCTTCACCCAGACCCTGCTGGGCATCACCCTGGAGGTTGTCCCGTCCTCCTCCGGCGCCC
This sequence comes from Osmerus eperlanus, assembly GCF_963692335.1. NCBI lineage: Eukaryota > Metazoa > Chordata > Actinopteri > Osmeriformes > Osmeridae > Osmerus > Osmerus eperlanus. The sequence goes on from NC_085021.1 coordinate 5,863,737, forward strand.
CCCCGCTGCCCCCCGACCCCGCCCCCCGCTCTCCGGCCGGCCCGCCCTCCACCAATCAGAAGCTGTGGTACCGCGACTTCATGCAGCTGGTGGACCACCCCAACCTCAGCAACATCGACCAGATCTGTGAGCAGGTGTGGGCGCGCAAGAACGACAAAACAGAGAAGAGCTTTGCTGATGCCGCCCTGCAGCCCCCGCCCCTCAGCCCGGTAGTCCGGCCCCCCCACAAGAAGTGGAAACATCTGCAGGAGGTGAGGAAGGGCCGCAACCGCCGAACCCACGATGGGAAACCCTCCCCCCGGGCTCCACGCAGCGCAGGGGAGTAACTCGGGAGGAAGGGAGGGAGGGAGGGAGGAGGGACTGATTCAGAGAGGAGAGAAAGGAAGGGAGGGAAGGAGAGAAGAGGAGTAAAGCTGACTGAAAGAGACCAAGGACTCCTGGAGGTGTGGACGCACAGACACACACACACACACACACACTTTCAAACACACACTCATGTCCAAGCACGCACACAATGGCACCTCCTTCTTAGTAAATATTTATCTGACATCACCCAACCGCCATGCTTGAGTCTGCCCCCCCCCCCCACCCCCACCCCTCACCTGACTGATCCTTGCTTGGATAGCCCCTAAACACCCCCCCCCCCTGCCTGGTTCTGTTGCCCCTTCTCTCTGAGACCTGCACCCCTCCTCAGGAGACAACCTCCTGATACATCAGAGACCTCACACCACTACCAGTCAAGCTGGACGTGTCAGCAACTGGATCAAGGCTAAAGACTGGACAACGGATATGGACGGACACACACACACACACACGTACAATCACAGTCCTCTGAACTCATATTACGTATTGTAGATAGACGTCCTTACATCTTGTGTTTAGTGTTGGAATAATGTATGTCGTCATGGTAGCGGTAGACTTGTGTATACTGTGTGTTTGCTGTCTTGGTCTGAACCACTAACGAGGGGAGATGGAACCCCCTCCCCCATCATCCCCACGTACAAACACACACACTCACACACACACACACACACACACACACACACACACACACACACACACAGGAGAGGGGAGGTGAACCAGTTCAGTTCTAGTTCACTACTGGGTGACATGGGTATCAGAGAAGGTGTGTTCTGTTTATCAAGACTTGAGTTCAGTCATGATTGTTTACCTACTAATCACTATGCACACATACACACACACACACACAAACATCTTAAACCGTCAACTGTAAGATATTTAAATTGGCTCTCATGAATGAAAATCTCTTCTGTAGTTGTGTTTGATCTGGAGATTGGATCTTCAACAACTGACTTGTCATATAAACGGTGGGTTTTATACATTCATGCAAGTGACAACTTGTGTTCAATACACAAACAAGGGGAGAGGGAGGGAGAGCGAGGGGGGGGGGGGAGGGAGAGGAGGAGGAGGAGGAAGGGGGGGATAAATAACTAGTTAAAGAAGAGTACAGTGACCACCCATGTTTTGGGCTTAAAGCATGATATTTATGTGTGAAACCATTTTTATTATAAATAGTACTTTTCCTTCTTTGAATAGATGTGTCTTATGGTTTGCGGTACACAGTGTTTGATTGACAAAATATCTCACACAAACATGTAAGAATATTGTTTTCACTAAGGGTTCCTAGCCAGCAGGCTGTTAGTTCTCTGCCTGTGTGCTTCCCTGTGTTCTGCTGCCAGATCGCTCTAATGCAGCACAGCCGGTACAATGGTCTCTAATCAATATGTGTGAGTAGGTCGCCCTCTAGTGTCCAGTATTTGTACATGCCAGTCTCCAAACCCCTATGGTACGAGTGTATGGTAAACTAGTACGTGACAGAACAATAGCTCTGTAAAAAAAAAAAATCTTAATTTACCTTCAACTGTGGATCAAAAAGTGCTTTAGATGTATGGAATCCTGTCTTGTTATTTATACCTGAAGATGTAATTAATTAATTGTTGACCTGACTGAAGCCGTAGAGGGCTGTCGTGTTTGTTTGTACTCTGTGGTTGCATGACCAACGTAGGGATGCTTTGACAATGGAGGAGGCAGGGAGAGAGAGAGGGAGAAGGAAATGGACTTGGAGAGAGCAAAAGAGCACAATGTTAAACCTGCTTCTTATACTATTGTGTATTTATGTGTGCCGATAAGCTGACATGTCGTGACGGATTTTGATTTGTCGTCGTTTTCTTTGACATGTAGATGTACATTTGTACCTTACCCCGCTTGCTGTACGAGATCTCACTAAAGACTGTTTCTCTGCCCTCTGGGGGAAGACTTCCTCGTCCAGTTTCCCCAATAAAAAGAAATGATTTTCACACATCCCTCCGGTCAGCAACCCTGTCTATACTATGCCATGACGCACCCCTGCATGAATTCTTAAGGAGTGTGTGAGTGTGTGCGTGTGCGTGAGTGTCTGTGTGTATGTGCGTTGGGGGTAAAAGAGAGCTCTGTACATATTAACTAACAAGGGGCGGTCTGTGGGAAGGTTTGTAGTGAACGTTCAAAGTTAAGAGGCCAAAGTTGACTTGGTGCACACTGTAATACTTTATTGCAGTCCTGCTGTGATACTGTAATACTATACTACTCCCGGAGTTGTTTGTGAATTGTTGTTTCAGATTGTTTTTGATTAACACAATAAAATACCCAGTTACTTCAGCAACGTGATACTCATTCTCCTGTGCTATATTTACTTAACCCCACCCTTTCCATTCCTGCAATGTCTATTCCTATGGTGATGCTATTCCTGTGCCAGCCACAGGGTGGCAGTGTTGAATGTGGTTTGCCATACAGAGAAGAGGAAGAAGTATGTAGTTCAAAGGGGCAGCTGTGTCTTTTACTTGTATCACTCCTTACCCTGTCTTACGCCAAGGTCCACAGTCTCAACTCTCGACATCACTCTTGACACTTTCCAGAAGGTGTGTATGTCTTTCTGTGTGTCTCTGTATGTGAGCGTGTGAGAGAGACAGGGAGAGAGAGAGAGAGAGAGGTAAAGGTCATGTTAACATCAGACTCAAGACCCACTCATGCATCATAGAAATATCATTATTGACCCTGCCCATTCAATGCTAGTGACCCTGCTCTGCTTTTCCCAAGCGGCTTTTCCCAGACCAGAACATACGTGTGCAAGAAACACACACACAGTCCGACAGCATGCACACACACATGCGCTCACACACACATGCGCTCACACGCACGCTCACACACATGTGGTCACCAGTCATAAACACATAGGAAATTAAATTGGGGGCATATTACTCAAACTGGCAACCCATTAGACCCCCTCTGGGTTGGTTTGGAGGAAGTGGGTGGGGGGGGGGGGTGGGTGAGAGGGTCTGGTCCAGGGGGTCCCAATTTAAGGACTCATTTCCGTCTGCTGTTTTTACAGGTTGATGGTGTGATGGTGTGATGTGGTGTGGGGGCTGTGGGGGGGGGGGGGGCGGGGCACATGGAGTCACTCTCTCTACCATGTACAATATGGAACTTGAAAGCAACGCAAACAAATTCAAATGCAAAGCAGGGCTCTCAAGTGTGACGCGTTTCAACCATTCATCACGTTCTCACGCACACTTTGTATTTCTCTCGCTGAGAAGTAAGGGATAAGCTTGTCCTGCTATATACAGTGAATGGATGAGGCGCAGGGGCATACGGAGGCAAGTTTTCTGGCGAGTTGATAGTTGTCTTTGGAGTTCTACATCTAACAGCCAATAAGAAACATCACCAGCACCCCCCCCCCCTCCCCCCCCCCGTTGACAAGTGTTGTAATCTCACTTTGAACAAACTGAGAGCCCGTGTACAGTGTAAGTATACTGTATGTTTACTACACACTGTTGTTGTGAAGGTTCAGTCTGATCCATGGGTATAGGGAACCAGAGTGAAGAGCTGACTCACTGTAAGTTCTTCCCCATGCCCCTTAGCAGAACGTTCATCACCGAGTAAGAAAACTTGAATTATCATTACAGTACATGTCCATCAGAATGAAACATGACCACTCTCAGCTCCCATCTGGAGGCTCCTCTGTCTGGATCAGGTGGAAACTCTAGCCCCAGGCTCCAGTGGGGCCTCCAGTGAGATACTGGATCATGTCCAAGAGAGCCATATCCTTCTTCCAATCTCCGTCTTGTGCTTCCTTCGTTTTCTCCCCTTGTTTGACGAACACCGTAGGAGTTTGGCGGTGGAGTTGAAAGATCTGGAGATGCAATGTCCTGTTCAGCTGTCTGTGGAAGAGGCTAGCCTGTACTGGCCTCAGAGATCACCGGTATTGAGAGGTCACACTAAACTTCACCCTAACCCATGTGGCACTATGGTGCTATGGTACAGACCCTAACCCCAGCCTGTACCATGACAAACACTTCCACTTCCAACCACACACCTGGACCTGTCTCTACAACACACACACACACTCACCACCACACGCACACACACACCCAGCACACTGTAATGACAGGTTGAATGATTTATGGTTCAAATTAAGTCTAATTACCTGCCTGTTGCAGGAGTCATTAACATCTGTGTGTGTGTGGTGCGCGCGCGTGTATCGTGTTAAAGAGAGTGCTGACAGTAAGACTCCTCTCACTCTAAATCCCTTTCACATGTCATCATTACGTAAAGGAGAAGAGGAGAGTGCACACCACTGCTTATACAGCGTACACTACTTAACACACAGAAACGAGCCTTCCATTACCGCCTTAAACGGGCCTGTTTAATTACTGCTTTGAAAACATTATCTTAAAGGGATCCGATGGAGAGATGGTGAGATAGAGAGATGGAGGGATAGGGGGACGGGGGATAGGTGGAGATGGGGGTGGGCTAATGTCGTGGGAAAAGTTTTGAACTTGTTCTAGTTGTCTGCTACTACTCTGTATGTTATTTTGCACAGCTCTCTGTCCGTGTCTCAGAGTTCATGACGTCTGGAGATATCACATATCCGGCCTTACCGCTAGAGGTAACCTACTGGAGATATGTACTCCTCACTTAGCTGTCTGGTGTCTTCCCGAAAGAGATGGGAAGACGTAGATTGTGAGAGAGAGAGAGAGAGAGAGAGAGAGAGACAGAGAGAGAGAGAGAGAGAGAGAGAGAGAGAGAGGAGAGAGAGAGAGAGAGAGAGACGAGAGAGGAGAGGCGAGAGAGAGAGCAGAGAGAGAGAGAGAGACGGAGAGAGAGAGGAGAGAGAGAGAGAGAGAGAGAGAGGGGAGAGAAAGCAAGCGAAGGACTGAGAAAGATGGAGAGAAAGAGAGGCAAAGGAAGACGAGAGCGAGATTGGGGTTGGAATGACAGATTGTCCTGGCAGTCAGGCTGCCTGTGCTGGAGCTAACAGGAAGTGAGTCCTGTAGAGCACAATGGTAAGACCCTGGCCCACACCCACAACCATAGGAAGTGACTAGCAGGGGGGACGTGAGGCTGAGTGTTGTCACTTCCTGTGGCAATATCCCCCCTCCATATCTATCTCAATCTCTTTCTTCTTCCTTTCTTTCTTTCTCGCGCTCTTTTTTCTCCAGTGAGGTGTGGGAGCAGAGTTTCAGATGCAGCTCGTGACTGTTTCAGCTTCTTTGCTGACTGACCTTATTTCGAGCAAGCGGGAGTAACTGAAGGCATGTATGGAGACAGATAGATGGAGAGAGGAGGAGGTAGAATGAGAGAGTGGAATAGAAAGATGGAGGGAGAGGGAGAGAGCAGAGAGAGAGAGAGAGAGAGAGAGAGCAGAGAGAGAGAGAGAGAGGAGAGCCGAGAGGAGAGAGAGAGGAGAGAGACGAGGAGAGAGAAGAGAGAGAGAGAGAGAGAGAGAGAGAGAAAGGGAGAGAGTGAGACAGAGAAAGGGAGAGAGAGAGTGTTATTATGAAGCCATTGTATGAATGGCCTGTTCTCAGGTGGCCCATTCTGGAGGTGCTGCTGCTATTACAGAGTACAGCTGGTGCAGTTATCACACGCTTGGGTACACACACACACACACACACACATACACAAACACACACACAAAGTCTGTCGAGTCTGACCATTACTTCTGACAAAACCAAGGTGTTCTGTCACCTGCACCAATCTGGAGCCAGAGCCAGTTTCCTATACACAAAGAAAGCAGGAAGTAGTCATGAGTGTGCGTGACAGTAAACAAGCTGTGGTATTTACCAGACGTCCTGTTTGTGTGTGTGTGTGTATGCTTTCCTCTGATACACAGGTCCAGGTGGTCAGATTGTTTAGGATGTTTTGGATGTTTATTTATTCCGCTCACTCATCCCCTCTCTCTCTCTCTCTCTCTCTCTCTCTCTCTCTCTCGTCTCTCTCTCTCTCTCTCTCTCTCTCTTTTTCCTTCTCCCCCTCTCTCTCTTTTTCTGTCTTTTTTCTATTGTCTTCCCAGTCTTTGCTCACTCTTTCTCTCTATTGTCTCTTGTCCCTCTATCCATGAGCTTCCCTCCATGCATCTGTCTATCCCCCCACTGAAGTGATTTATCATCATTATGCCAGCCAGCCCACCAACCAGCCAGGCAACTAGCCAGCCAGCTAGCCAGCCAGTCAATTAGCCAGCCAGGCGGCCAACAAGCCAGCCAACAAGTCCGCCAGCCAGCCAGCTAACTAGCTAGACAGCCAGACTTCCACCCAGACAGCTAACCAGCCAGTCAGCCAGACTTCCTGCCAGGCCTATCGCCAGACCACCAACCAGCCAGCCATGCAGGAGTCTCCACGCAACCTCTCTGCAGCCAGCCCAGTCCAGGTTTTCGGCTGGCGAGCTGCTCTGCAGTGTGAGGCTGACAGTAGGCTGGGTGCAGCTCTGCAGTGTGAGGGTGACAGTAGGCTGGCTGCAGCTCTGCAGTGTGAGGGTGACAGTAGGCTGGCTGCAGCTCTGCAGTGTGAGGCTGACAGTAGGCTGGCTGCAGCTCTGCAGTGTGAGGGTGACAGTAGGCTGGCTGCAGCTCTGCAGTGTGAGGCTGACAGCAGGCTGGCTGCAGCTCTGCAGTGTGAGGGTGACAGCAGGCTGGCTGCAGCTCTGCAGTGTGAGGCTGACAGCAGGCTGGCTGCAGCTCTGCAATGTGAGGGTGACAGTAGGCTGGCTGCAGCTCTGCAGTGTGAGGCTGACAGCAGGCTGGCTGCAGCTCTGCAGTGTGAGGGTGACAGCAGGCTGGCTGCAACTCTGCAGTGTGAGGGTGACGGCAGGCTGGCTGTAACTCTGCAGTGTGAGGGTGACGGCAGGCTGGCTGCAGCTCTGCAGTGTGAGGCTGACAGCAGGCTGGCTGCAGCTCTGCAGTGTGAGGGTGACAGTAGGCTGGCTGCAGCTCTGCAGTGTGAGGCTGACAGCAGGCTGGCTGCAACTCTGCAGTGTGAGGGTGACAGCAGGCTGGCTGCAGCTCTGCAGTGTGAGGGTGACGGCAGGCTGGCTGCAGCTCTGCAGTGTGAGGGTGACGGCAGGCTGGCTGCAGCTCTGCAGTGTGAGGCTGACAGCAGGCTGGCTGCAGCTATGGAACCTGATCTGGGAGCAGGGGCGTCCGATTCCCATTCGGACACTTTCTACAGCTAGCCCCCCCACACACACATTCACACACAACCGCCTCCAAATCATATTCACGTCTGAGAGAGAAAAATATTTTATTATGGGAGCCGCGGTTACATTCTGACTGATGTAACTTGCGTCACAGACTGTTCACAAGCACAGGGTGTGTTTATCATCTTGCCTTGATGAGCAGATTAAATGTGTAGGAATTTGGTTGCGTGGTTTGTGTGTTTATCTAGTGTTTTACAGGTTTGAGTGCTGCTTGTGGTGTATACTTGTAGTGCATATATATATGGGGTTAAATGGCTGAGCGGTTAGGGAATCGGGCTATTAGTAATCAGAAGGTTGCCGGTTTGATTCCTGTCTGTGTAAAATGATGTTGTGTCCTGTGTTCACCCTACTTGCCTCGGGGGAATGTCCCTGTACTTACTGTAAGTCGCTCTGGATAAGAATGTCTGCTAAATGAGTACATTCAAATGTAAATATATGTGTGTACAAGCACTTGTGTACTAAGTTATACAGTGTGTGTGTGTGTGGTGGGGGGTATGTTTGAAGTGAATTCATGGCTGAACAGGCTAGACTGGGTGGGGAAATGCCATCGTGAATGCCAAGATATATTCCTGAGACTGAACACAACTGAATATGCTACAGTTTATAAGGACTACATTTCATTAAACTGAACTAAATTGAATTGGACAATCTTGTATTTGTTCCTTTTATACATCACACTAGCCTAGTCCCTCCAGAGGGCTGATGTCCAGACACAGGTTTCACACAGGGGGGTCTGGACTATATCCCACTGTCACCAGGAACATGGAGCCCTAGATTAGCACTGTCTGGGTGTCCAGGATACCAGCCCTGGAACATCAAGGACCATGGTCACTGGTCATTCTCCTGACCAATCACAGAGGGCAGCCCATTGTCTGAGCTGGGGTCTCTCCATTCAGTACTTGTTAGACTGATGCTGTGCTGGAGAAAGTTAGAGAGAGAGAGAGAGAGAGAGAGAGAGAGAGAGAGAGAGAAAGAGAGAGAGAGAGAGAGAGAGAGAGAGAGAGAGAGAGAGAGAAAGAGAGAGAGAGAGAGAGGAGAGAGAGAGAGAGAGAGAGAGAGAGAGAGAGAGAGAGAGAGGGAGAATGAGAGAGAGGGAGCGAAAGAGAGAGAGAAGGAGCGAGAGAGTGAGAGATAGAGGGGATTTAGGGATGAAGAAAGGAGGAAGAGGGACGCAAGGGGGGCCGAGAGAACGAGAACTATGGCGGGAGAAAGAGAAAATGAAACACCTGTTTAAGCTGGGCCTGTTGAGAGCTAATGAGCTGTGACTGTTGCCTCTCAGTCATGCTGCATGTTCTCCCTAGCCTGGTGTGTCTCTATGACACCACACACACATTAAAACACACACACACGCATTCAGTACACATTACCCACCCACACACACGTCCAACACGATCACACACACATGTAAAACATACTCTCTCTCACACACACACATCTGCATGGAAACGCAATGAAACATGCTGCAGCAGCTGGACTTGCCATCAGCCCCTGCTGTGTGGCTAACTGCAGGGGCTTCTGGGGGATGCGGTTCACTAGGCCCTCCACGGTGGATGCTGTAATTGCTTTAGAGGTTTCAGCCCTGAGGAAACTAAGGCCCCTTTGACGCTGTGCCACCATGGAGCATTCACACAGCATGGGATGATGTCAGAGTTGGCTTCGGTTTATTTCTGTGTTTGTGTGTGTGTGTGTGTGAGGGTGCGTTAGCGTGTGAGTGTGTGTGTCTGCAAGCTCTGTGGCTGCATTTGCGTTCAGGGTGTCGGAGGGCATTGAGACGGGAGACTACAGTTTACGAGGGCATTACTCAGTCCAGTGACAACACACTCTATTGTTCCAGAGTGGTCACACACACATGCTACCGGCCAATTAGGCTGCAATTACATGCATGGCGGATTTAATTGACTCTGGGCAGGGCAGAGCCTAGCTAACAGACCGTCTAAGGGACCGGCTGGTAATAAACCAGGCATGGGAACAAACATGGGATTTCACTTCCCTTCAGCAGGAGAGATGTTACAAGCGTTTGCAGGTTGAGCAGTATGCCATGTGTGTAACTGTGTCTGGGGCTGTGTGTGGGGCATGTTAGAGGCTGTGTGTGTATGTGTGTGTGTGTGACTGGGCTCTGGGGTCGGAGTGTGTTTCAGTCCTTTGACTCATGTGACTGTTTCAGCCAGGGCGGAGGTCCTTTTGAGTGGAACTGCTCTCACACACTGGGTGTGTTAGTATGTGTGCATGCAGGTGTGTGTGTGTGTGTGTGTTTTTGTTTGTGCGTACACTCTGCTGTACTGAGCTGCTCTGAAGGAGATGTATGAGATGGAGTTGTGTCTCAGTGTGTTTCCCCCCTTGTATACCAACACATCATCTGCCACATCTAAACAGAAACATTAAGATCATGGAACATCTGAATGACTCTCCAACATAGATGGACATACAGACCATAACTCAGTGATCTTCAACCCTGGTCCTCAGGGCCCATTGTCCTGTAATGTTCTAGATGTTTCTCTTCTCCAACACACAGACAGACCCAACCATAACCCTGACAAAGGCAGACAAACAGACAGACCGACAGACAGACAGACCGACCGACAGACAGACCGACCGACAGACAGGGAGAAAGACAAACATAACATAACCCTAGTGCAGGCAGAAAGACTGATTCAGCGACGTCTCCATCATTTCTATTACTCTTTTTGGAGTATTATTCTCTCCATCCTCCGTCCTTCTGTTACATTAACACATAAAACACATGTATCCATCCATCCATCACCCCCCCCCCCCCCCCACAGCCACCACAGCCCCAGTATTGGAGCATTAAGTACAGACTCAAACTCAGTTAAACATCCCGGACTGTATTGGTGTGTTAAATAGCATACATATATACAGAAACAGCATGCATGAGAATCTTTAAATAAGATTTAAATACAGCAAACACAGTTAAATTAAGATATTCCTGTTAGAACGACTCCCCATCCCCTCTTATACCTGACCAGTTACAGCTCAGTGAGGATCCCTGTAAGGAGAACACAGCTAAAGAGAAACATCAATACCAACCAGATTTTGTTCCGGAAATGAACAAAGGTTGGCTGTACTCGAAACTGTCAAACACATTGTCAAAGCTAGTTTGAAACGTATCACAAGACTACACCTACAGTACAGGAATTAACTATAAAATGATGGCCGGACACATTTCCTTTCATTGTTACACTTTGATGATGTATGACATGATGGTGTACCTTCCACAGTTGTGTTGAACTGGCTCCTCCCCTTTTAACAGCCCTGTCTGAAGGGCTCCTGTTAGTGTGTGATCCCAGACCTAGTCAGAATGTATCTATGTCTCAAATCCTGTTTCACAACCTCTGATCAGTTTACCGGGACATTCTGAGGCCAGCTGGTGTCCTGGACTGAGACAGATGACAGGACCAAAGGTCAGGACTACAGTAGGATCTGATGCATTAGTCCCCACCCCCCTTCCTTCTCTCCCTCCTTCCTCTCTCCCTCCCTCCTTCTCTCTCCTTCCCTTCTCCTTCTTTCTCCCTCCTCCCTCCTTCCTTTCTCCATCCTGCTTTCCTTCCTCTCTCCCTCCCTGCTTCTTCCCGTCGACTGCCTTAGCCCCGCGACTCTCTCCATCACTCCCTGTCCGTCCAGATACGATCGAAGAACAATATTTGGAGAGAAAACACAGAGGCTGGACACGAATAACGGCTCTCACTTCTCTCAAACTAAGCAAACAAACGCAGACAGAGTGATGCATGTGTCACCGACTCGGCAGCCATTTTAAAGAGGAAGAAGAAGAAGAAAAAAACACACAATGTTACACATTATGGGACTTTGCTGACTACACTGAGGATTGTGGGAAAATGGGTTTTTCTAGGGGCAGCATAGCTACACTCCTCTCTTGTTTGGCTCCTTTCTACTGCTCCTCCTCTACCTCTCCCGCTGTGGCCCAGCTCGATTACGAAACCAGACTTACACCAACCCCAACCCTCTTCTGCCCCTCCATCCCTGTCTCCATCCCTCCCTTCCTCCATTCTTTCCTTCCTCCATCTCCTTCTGTCTATGGAAGGTGGTCGAGGTGTGTGCGCGAGTGACCAAGTGATATTTAACCAACAGAGATTATCCTGTGCGGAACATATAAATCAGTGTTTACCCAGCAGAAAACAGGCCGGCCAGTCTCAGCCACCTAGCCTGGCATTGTTCTCTCCTTTGTCTGGAGTGAACCACAGCACAATGCACTGTGGGAACTTGAGTCTGGCAGCAGATTAAAACAAAGCAGGCTTTTATCTGTTGAACTATCAACAATCGTCCTATTTCCAGTTAAGGCTATTTTCTCTGGGTGATGGGCTGAGGTGGTGTCCGATCAGGAGACTGTTGCATGTACCAAGAATGGTGGTGTGTGTAGATCAGCTGAACAAGGGAGGTGTGTGTGTATGATTGGGCATCTACGTGTGTGTGTGTCTGTGTACGTGCAACACCTTAACTGGGATGGCATGTGAGTGTAAACTAAGAATGGTGCGTGTAGAGCAGCAGAGTACGAGGAGTCTGTGTGTACATGGATGAAAGAATGTGTGTGTACAGCAGAATAGGCATGGTGTGCATAGAACAAGGGAGGCTTGTGTGCGGAGGACTACAGTACAACGTTTCTACAAAGAGAAGGTGCTAAGGGGATTTACAGACAGTATTTACAGAATGGTACAGTCTATCCACAGCTACACACATATACAGTCACGTTCAGACCCACAGTCAAAGAGTTTCCAGGTGTGAGGAGAGGAGTGGAGCTGGAGGGGGAGCTAGGATGGGTGTCTTCACGAACACGGGCACAGGAGACGACGGTGACTGTTACGAGAGAAGAGTCTGCATCTGTCCCGGTTTTCTCGGTGTTTCGGCTTCTCCTCCGTCCCTCTCTCACCATCGGTCGCTTCTAACGAACCCGTCCTCGGCTCTCTCTCCATCTGACATCTCTCCTTTTCACCCTTGCAGTCTCTCAATCACGTGACAGCACAAAGGTTCCCCTCCCCTCTCCTCTCTTCCCTCCATCCCCCCCCCATTACTCCCTGCCCGTCAGGTCTCGTGGCGTGCGGTTGCGTTCGCCAGAGCCCTTGTTGGCGCGAGCCTTGCGTGCTGAATCCTGGGCCTGCCTGTACTTCTCCACCATGGCCTTGTGTTTCCTCCTCAGCTTGTCGTTGCACCACATCCTCTCACAGTACTCCTCCACCTGCGGCAGGTTGGACGGGCCAATCAACTGCATCAAGTCCTTGAACCAGGCGCGCGATTGGCCGAAGGCCGAGGCAGCCCCGGGTCTGTAGGCGTGGCAGGAAGGCCACACCCTAAACCCGCCGCTGTTGGGGGTTTTCCCCGGGGCCCCCAGGGCGTCCAGGGAGAGGTCGTCTCTCGCCAGCAGCTGCCCCAGGGTCTCCCCCCGCAGGACGTCCAGGCTGAGGCGGGCCAGGGTCTGGGTGAAGCCGTGCTCCCTGGAGCGGCACACGTACACGCCCTCGTCGTGGCGGAACAGGCGGCGGAAGAGCAGACCCTGCTCTGTACGCATCACGCGCTCATCCAGCTTCACCTGGGGGCAGGAAGCAAGGATTAAGGGGAGGGAGGGACAGGGGGTGGTACAGGACAGGTGAGGAGGTAGAGGATGTACAGGTGAGGGAGAGGTGAGCTACAGGACAGGTATGGTATAGGTGGGGAACAGAACAAGTATAGGTACAGGTGAGGTACAGCGGGGGAGGGACAAAGCGGGTGGAGAAGAGGAGATGGCGAGAAGGAGACAGAAGTGAGGCGAAGGAGAGAAAAAGGTGGAGAGGAGTGAGCGGAGTTACTGTGCTGTTTGTTCAGCTTGGGAGACTCCGGTGTTAACCTGCCATGAAAAGCTACAGTTGTTGTCTCTGCCATGAGAGCCAAGGCAAACACTGCGGACTGGCCCTTTAAAGAGCAGCTGTCAGCCAGGCGTTTATTTGGAGGGAAGTACAAATATGCAGTAATTCCTTAATACCTTCTCGGCTGACTTCTTCTCATCTACGTGTGTCAATGTGTGTGTGTGTGTTTGTGTGTGAGAGAGTGTGTGTGTCAATGTGTGTGTGCGGTAGAACTAAGATCAAGACATGGTAGAGTGCCAAGCCCTACAGGACAGCCTGTCTCCCCTCTCCCCTCATATATCCCTCTCACTTTCTCTCTACTTACAGTAATGAGCGTCTGTATTTAATGGTCCCCCCTCTCCCCCCCTCCCCCCCTCTCCCCCTCTCCCCCCCCCCCTCCCCCCCCCCCCCTCTCCCCCTCTACCCCTCTCCCCCCTCCCTCCGTCTCACCTCCTCCATGCGTTCGTCTCGCTGCACCAGCCAGGTGACGCTGGCCTGTGGGGAGCGAGGGACACACTCCAGGAAGGTGCTGTTGTTCTCCGTCCCGTACACCACCCTCTCCTCTGTCACATCCAGGTCCTCTACTGTACACATGCACACACACACACACACACACACACACACACACATACATACATACATACACATAGACACACACATACACATGGACACACACACATACATACACACACACACATACACATGGACACACACATACACACACACACACACACAGACAGACACACAGACATTTCATGTTAGTAACAGAGTAAGCTGACCCCTTTCCTCTAACTCTTGTTCACCTCTGTCTCACCCCCTCACACATCTGCAGGTGAGCAAACACATCTCTGGTTCTCTCTGCTCCGCTCGTACTGAGAGAGAGATGGGGCCTGTCTGGTTTAGGTTCTGTCAGCTTTCATCTACAGTCATGTATGACTCACTTTCCATGATTACATGGAAGTTGTGTGTGTGACTCCAACACATATATATCCATACCCCTCCTCTCAGCCGCCAAGGTTTACGGTGGTGAATGTGTACATTTTGAGTTTGAATTTGTATGAGTGGAGTTTACATAAGTCTGGTGTGTATGTGTACAGTATAAACATGTACGTATTGTGAGGGATGCCTCAGTCTATGCATTCAAACACAGTTGTCCTCAGTGTGATAGCGGTCTGCCCTTACCCTGACCCAGGCCTGTGCTGAATACTCTTTGAGGGAGCTTTAGCTGTAAGACCTCCTGTCTCATATTCCCCTGTATTCCTTTCATCCCTCCTCTCATCCCTCCTCTCATCCCTCCTCTCATCCCTCCTCTCATCCCTCCTCTCATCCCTCTCCTCATCCCTCTCCTCATCCCTCCTCTCACCCTTCCCCTTATCCCTCCTGTCGCCCCTCCTCTCATCCCTCCTCTCATCCCTCCTCTCATCCCTCTCCTCATCCCTCTCCTCATCCCTCTCCTCATCCCTCTCCTCATCCCTCCTCTCATCCCTCCTCTCACCCTTCCCCTTATCCCTCCTGTCGCCCCTCCTCTCAGCCCTCCTCTCATCCTTCCTCTCCCCCCTCCTCTACTCACCACTGAGGTTCTGGTCCTGGCACTGCAGGACTGGGTTGCCATGGCGTATGTCCTGGCGGCGGACCCGTTGCCGTTTGGTGTTGGGGAGGTAGCGTGTGCAGGACGTCCCGTCCCAGGCGCAGTAGGGGTCCCTGGCCAGGCAGCACTCAGCACACGCCTTCCCGTACGCATCACAGCGGTGGAGCCTGACCTGGGCCATGCCTGCAGGAGAGCCCACGTACAGCGCTTGCTATTGGTGGGGAGAGTGGGTGAGGGAGGGAAGGGTTGAAGGAATGAGAACTTGGACTTCATTGAAATGTAGCCCTGAGAGTCTTGAAGGAAGCAACTTTAAAAGGACTCTTTAATAAAGATTCTCACCCTTTTGACAGAGATGTCCATGGACGTGATGGGAGTTGGAACCTTCAGACAATAACATGTTATTACTCTCACAAATGGGTTACTATTGTAAGACATTAGTTCAGGGCAGAGGCTGCAGAGGAGGAAAGGAGATGTATGATGGAGATGTATTATGGAGATGTAGTATGGAGATGTAGCGTGGAGATGTAGTATGGAGATATAGTATGGAGATGTAGTATGGAGATGTAGTATGGAGATGAAGTATAGAGATGTAGCGTGGAGATGTAGTATGGAGATGTAGCATGGAGATGTTCAGGTGTTTTACCTTGAAGACCTGCAGCTCCTCCAGAGTGACCTCCTCAGTGTCTAGCGAGTTTCCGCTGCGCAAGGCGATGACCTTCAGCACCGTGCCCACATCTGACACACAAGGAGCACACAGTGGCCAGGGGTCAGGGTGACCAATCATAGCTCCATGGAGGAACTTGTCCATGGCGTTGACCTGCAATTGGACCGGACCAGCCAATACTGTACCTAACCTCTAGAGAAGGTGACCTCATATTGGGCCCGTATTCCAGCCACACAGCTAATATCCTCCCTTATTCCAGGTTCCTCCCTCAAGGAACAGGTTTCTCAACACAGCCGTCAGCTGGAGCAAAGACAGACCTTGCCAGCTCTGCGTGTCTACAAGCCATTCATCTTTAAATAGATGAACTCAGTGAACTCAGTGGATAAGCTTTACTCTGCTATCAAAGCCAGGGTCGAAGCCGTGCCGTCTTCCAATACAAATAAAGCTTACAGGGAGAGCTTCCATTCTACCACGCTAACCCTGACGGTGACCTCTGAAACCCTGGCCCCTGACCTGTGCCGATGAACATGACGTCGTACTGGCCGTCCTCGGCCTCCACGCGGTCCACCACGATCTGGCGTAGCCGGTACGGAAGGTTGGCCTTGACCAGCAGGGGCTGGCGCAGGGCGGGGTACACCGGCCGCCACATCAGGGGGTGGCTGCGGGCGAACTGGAGAACCGTGTCCGGGAAGTCCTTGGTGCTGCCGAACTGCCGGCCTGGCTGGTTGGTGATCTTACTGGGACACTGGGGAGGGAAGGGTGGGGGAGGGTGGAGAGTGGAGGGTCACAGGTTCACAACGTGGAGGACACAGAGATGTTGTTCTCGAATCCTACTGAACTCTCAGGTGTCATTACTGCAGGTCTTTAGCTGTGATTACCTGGGGAGACATGCCCAGACTGGACTAACTTAGGAGATAAGGCTGGTTTACCCCCAAACCCCTTAAGAGGCTTCTAGAGGTTATCACTACTGGCTATTTAGAACACCTACACACACATACACACACACACACACACACACACACCACACCACACACACACCACACACACATATAGATGGAAGATAAGTACTGCATGTAAGTCCCCCTCAGATGAACAGTATCCAAGATCATCTGGGGAACTTAGAGAGAATTGGTTCCAGAAGGTTCACATGCATAAAGAGGGGAGGGGACATAGTTGGCACAGTCTTATCACTTACACTGTGAAATCTACGACATGCAGAGCCTGCACTGTAGGTATTAAATCATTATGATATAGAACTGCTTCAGCCTAGTCAGCAGACAACCCGGGGGGTGGTGGTTGGGGGTTGGGGAGAAAAATGTAACAGCCAGCGGCCTATAAAGGAGGTTACTGTTGTGCACAGTAAGTGCATCCATACAGGAGTCAGACCTCCAGGGCTGGCCGGGCTGGCAGCTAGAGCTCTGACCCCAGGGATGAACGCAGCGCTCCCCCACATGGGCCACATTAGCATGGGAACATTGACACAGGAGCTGCGCTGGACATCCATATCACCTTGATGGAGCTTATACACTAACCCCTGGGAAGCCTGTGTGAGGCTGGACAGCTTTCTGCAGCCCCCACAGAGACTGCGGCGCTGGGGAGATGAGTCCTGGAGATACCAGGGTGCTCAGATAGTACCACATGAGACCAATGATCAACCCACTACAGATACCAGAGTTAGGAACCCGCAAAATTCACTGTTAGAACTGTGCTCTTCCACTACTCTGCACTAACGAGTTGGACTTGTGTACAGTACTTCTGACATCAATCAAAACATCTGACAAAGGAATGAGGGAAACATTTAACTTGGATGGAAGATACTGAGTTTTGTCTCGACATGTTTTGTCTCGTTTTAGTTTCAGAGAGAAGTAACAAAGTGTTTTGACGACTTTGTCTGCACACATCTGAACATCTTGAGATCTGAAATCTTAAAATAATAAATGTTTTAACGATTGTGTTGTGCTTCTAAGCTTTCAAAGAGTGGCTGTGCTGTGAACTAAGATTTGTTCAGCCATCTGGTCAAGCTGCCAACTTCTTTCCCGGGCCTTGAGGCATAGAAGAATAACATGTTCTGAAATCCAGGGATCATGTCAAATAAGATTACAGTAATAGATCAATACAGTACATGTAAAAGCACCAAAGGCTAAGCAAGATTAGGAGTTGAAACGATCATTTTCCATTTTGTTTCAAGTCATGGTTCTAGAAGGCTCTCTGTGCAAACGTGATTGACAGTACCCACTCATTGGTTAAATGGACCTGACTATATCAGTGCAGTGAAGAGTCTTTGGTATGAGGTACTCACCACCCCAGGGCGAGGGTAGGGCACCTTGCCCTCGTACGCCCCCCACTGGTAGTCCGGCCCCTCCTTGTGGGCGAAGGGCCCGTTGAAGGCCTCTCGTATGTCAGCCATGCGGTACACACACACCGCATGGCCCTGGAACACGTTACTGTTGGACACAGGTCAGCAGGTCAACCACCAGTCACTGGTTCAACGTGTCTGTGAGTGTGGGTGCATGTGTGTGTGTGTGGGTCTGTGTATGTGTGCATGCGTGCATGAATGTGTGTGTGTGTGTGTGTGTGTGTATATGTGCCACAACTCACCTGATGGTGCTGAAGATGGCATACACGTCTGGGTTTTTGTCATCTTTGGTTCTCAACAAGAACACATCCTCTATGGAACAGGAGGACAAATGAGTGTGTGCATGCTCATACTGTAGTGTGTTTGTGTGTGTTTGTGTGTGTGTGCGTTTGTGTGTGAGCATGTCTTACCCAGCTCATCGAAGTGTGTGTCAATGCCGTGTGGTCCTGGTACAGAACACACCAGCCTGGCCTTGACAAAGGTGCTCCACTTGTTAACCAGGACCCTCTGACCACCCGCATCATTCTACAGACAACAGACAGACAGACAGACAGACAGGATCAGTAAACTATGCAAACAACAACACATACAAAAACGTAATTTCCCACTGTACCCTGACAAAGCATCCATGGCAGCAGAGCTACCCAGCTGCAGGTCTCCATGAGGGCTCATCCTTCAGCACAACTGCAGCCACACTGTGCTTCTCGTCTGCTCATACTGTAGCACTGCACATAGACGCACGTTTACTACACGCCAGGGTCGTGTAAGCAGGGTGTGAGAGTTTGAGCGTGTGTGTGTTTGTGTGTGTGTGTTGCGTGTGAGCTGTCTAGGAGCTGCACTAGCAGAGATAATTGCTTTCTTGGCAGTGTGTTTTCATGGTGGAACTGATTATAACGGTACTTGAGGGAGGGAAAAGAATACTATAATATACTGTATTTACAGCGAGAGAGAGAAAGGGAGAGAGGGGCAATGAGAGAGGCAATGAGAGAGAGAGAGAGCGGGAATGAGGGGTGAGAGGAATGAACAGAGAGGCAGAGAAAGGGAGAGAAAGAGAAGGAGAGGGAAAGACATCAAGGAGAGAGAGAGAAGAGGGAGGGGTGGAGAACGAGAGAGGAAATAGCTCATGAGAGTGTGCACAAGGCATGCTTCAGTGCAACACTGCATTGTCTAGACGACTGCAAAGATTGTAGGTCCCCTGGGGCAAAACCACGGTCAGCTGGTGTGTGTGTGAGTGTGTGCATGTGTGTGTGTCTGATGCATAGTGTGAGAAGGATGACACGTATGCACGCTCATATCACATCACATCCGACAGCTCTGTGTGTACAGAGGAAGAGAGGTCGACAGAACTATTTTCTTCACATAAAATCATCTCTTCTTTCGGACCAAGAGATTCTCTTATCTCTTCCACTCCTCCCGCCCGCCCGCCCGCCCTCCCTCCCCCCTCCGTCTCTCTGCAGTACTCCATCTCTGACTCTGGTCTGTCTAAACCATTGCTCCCCCACAGTAAGCAGATACTAAACTCGTATATACATCTTCAACCATCCACAACCATCCATATGGTCTGTGGTTCTGCCGGGGAACCAGCCCAGAGGCTATAGAACCCATACAGCCCAGAAACACAAAACCTCTCCCCCCACACACACACACACCAACCCCCCACCCCGGGGTCCAGAAGGCTGCTCAGCAACAACCCCCTTCCAGTCACCCTGTGTGTGTCTGTGTGTGATGGGAGCAGTGCTGTGTGTTTCTGTGTGTGATGGGAGCAGTGCTGGGTGTTTCTGTGTGTGATGGGAGCAGTGCTGGGTGTTTCTGTGAGTGATGGGAGCAGTGCTGTGTGTTTCTGTGTGTGATGGGAGCAGTGCTGGGTGTTTCTGTGAGTGATGGGAGCAGTGCTGTGTGTGTGTCTGTGAGTGATGGGAGCAGTGCTGTGTGTTTCTGTGTGTGATGGGAGCAGTGCTGTGTGTGTTTCTGTGTGTGATGGGAGCAGTGCTGTGTGTGTTTCTGTGTGTGATGGGAGCAGTGCTGTGTGTGTTTTTGTGTGTGATGGGAGCAGTGCTGTGTGTGTGTCTGTGTGTGATGGGAGCAGTGCTGTGTGTGTTTCTGTATGTGATGTGAGCAGTGCTGTGTGTGTTTCTGTGTGTGATGGGAGCAGTGCTGTGTGTTTCTGTGTGTGATGGGAGCAGTGCTGGGTGTTTCTGTGTGTGATGGGAGCAATGCTGGGTGTTTCTGTGAGTGATGGGAGCAGTGCTGTGTGTGTGTCTGTGAGTGATGGGAGCAGTGCTGTGTGTGTTTCTGTGTGTGATGGGAGCAGTGCTGTGTGTGTTTCTGTGTGTGATGGGAGCAGTGCTGTGTGTGTGTCTGTGAGTGATGGGAGCAGTGCTGTGTGTGTTTCTGTGTGTGATGGGAGCAGTGCTGTGTGTGTTTCTGTGTGTGATGGGAGCAGTGCTGTGTGTTTCTGTGTGTGATGGGAGCAGTGCTGGGTGTTTCTGTGAGTGATGGGAGCAGTGCTGTGTGTGTGTCTGTGAGTGATGGGAGCAGTGCTGTGTGTTTCTGTGTGTGATGGGAGCAGTGCTGTGTGTGTTTCTGTGTGTGATGGGAGCAGTGCTGGGTGTGTGTCTGTGAGTGATGGGAGCAGTGCTGTGTGTGTTTCTGTGTGTGATGGGAGCAGTGCTGTGTGTGTGTCTGTGAGTGATGGGAGCAGTGCTGTGTGTGTTTCTGTGTGTGGTGGGAGCAGTGCTGTGTGTGTTTTTGTGTGTGATGGGAGCAGTGCTGTGTGTGTGTCTGTGTGTGATGGGAGCAGTGCTGTGTGTGTTTCTGTGTGTGATGGGAGCAGTGCTGTGTGTGTTTCTGTGTGTGATGGGAGCAGTGCTGTGAGTGTGTCTGTGAGTGATGGGAGCAGTGCTGTGTGTGTTTCTGTGTGTGATGGGAGCAGTGCTGTGTGTGTGTCTGTGTGTGATGGGAGCAGTGCTGTGTGTGTTTTTGTGTGTGATGGGAGCAGTGCTGTGTGTGTGTCTGTGTGTGATGGGAGCAGTGCTGTGTGTGTTTCTGTGTGTGATGGGAGCAGTGCTGTGTGTGTTTCTGTGTGTGATGGGAGCAGTGCTGTGTGTGTTTCTGTGTGTGATGGGAGCAGTGCTGGGTGTGTTTCTGTGAGTGATGGGAGCAGTGCTGTGTGTGTTTCTGTGTGTGATGGGAGCAGTGCTGTGTGTGTTTCTGTGTGTGATGGGAGCAGTGCTGGGTGTGTTTTTGTGTGTGATGGGAGCAGTGCTGTGTGTGTTTCTGTGTGTGATGGGAGCAGTGCTGTGTGTGTGTCTGTGTGTGATGGGAGCAGTGCTGGGTGAAGGGCTGACTCACGGCACAGACTCGTCCGATGCGTGTGTGGATGGCCCCCTGGGGGTCGCCGGCCTCCATGGCCTTCTCCGTGAAGAAGAAGTACACCTTGTCATTATCCCCGTCGTCGTTGTCCGGGATCAGGTGGGCCGCCACAAACTTGGGGTCTGAGCAAGGATAGGGAGGTGGAGAGGTTGAGTGTTTGTGTGTGTGTGTGTGTGTGTGTGGGGGGGGGGGTGCATGTGTGTTTTGTGTGCGTGTGTGTATGTGTGTATGTTCTTTACCACGTAAAAGTTTCTGGTCAGTCTCAGTCCTCATGGTGGATCTTCCTAGACTCCTGAAGATGACTGAGTCTCTACCCAGGAAGTCTGCTGTTAGCCCTGTGTACAGCTCCCCGCCTGGAGGAGAGGAATGGAGAGGAGAGGAAGAGAGGAGAAGGAGGGGGGAGAGGATGGGTAGGAGAGGAGAGAGGAGAGGTGAGAAGGAGAGAAGAGGGGAGAGGAGACGAGGAGGGAGGAGAGGAGAAGGAGGGGGGAGAGGATAGGTAGGAGAGGAGAGAGGAGAGGTGAGAAGGAGAGAAGAGGTGAGAGGAGAGGAGGAGGGAGGAGAGGAGGAAAGAAGAGAGGAAAGGACGAGAGAGGAGAGGAAGAGACGAGACCAGAGGAAAGGAGCAGGATGAAAGGGAAGCCAATGAGAGACGAAGGGAGGAAAGGAGAGGTGGAACGATGAGGAAATCAGGAATGACAGAGGAGAAATGAGGACGTTGGGAAGACAGGAAAACAAAACTAAAGATTAGACAGCCGTCGGAACACACTGCAACCCTAACTCTGTGATCTACACACCACCTTTGGCTCCCCAGACTCCCCAGAGAGGCTGGACCCAGATCAGATCACCTGGCTGGGGCCCTGCCAGCCAGTGAGCCTGTCTGCCTGCCGCACTGACCTTGGACCAGCTGCTATCTCCAGGACTGTGGGACCAGGGACTGGTCTGAACTTCAGGACCATCTCCCAAACACACAGTGTCAGAGACAGAGCACAGCTTCCCAGACACTGTCATCACCTATTAGTAACTGAGGATACACCGTGTGTGTGTGCATCTCTGTGTGTGTGTGTGTGTGTGTGAGTCTGCAGCCCAGAAAAGGAGTGATGGGGTGATGGAGACAGGGGAGCTTGTCTTACACTCCAGAGTAAGCTGAGACAGACAGCCTATCAGCTTGTGGCTTCAATCCAACTCTTATCCACCCTCCACTCCCACTCTTAGGGAGAGAAGACCTGTCCTGAGCTCCTCTAGCCTTTATTAGTCTGTGTGTGTGTGTGTGTGTGTGTGTGTGTGTGTGAGAGAGAGAGAGCTCCTCTATGGCCCGATTCCAAACAGAATCCCCTCTGAGGAAGGCAGAAAGCAGTGGGGCCTGGCCCTGGGGACCCTGGTAAACACAGTGGCCTGGTTCCAAACGAGACAGGTCTTCATTGATGGAGAGAGAAGGAGCTAGGGGACCAGGAGTCCTCAGTAGTCCCAGTCCTAGTACAGAACAGTATATGTGAACTCGTCGGCTGACAGCAGGACAGATTTAGGGCAGACCCTTTAGATACAGTCAGAGATGGAGTGATATGGTGCTGTTATTGGCTGAGATGAAGATAGACCCATCTCTGTATGTCAGAGTGTTTGAAACTCCCTCCCTGTAAGATTCATCCAGGTGTTACTCAATGTAAATCTTTGTATGTTGAGTAAGACAGCATGGAGATGCTGCAGAGATCATGTGTTCTTGTGAATTAGTGTGTGCGTGTGTGTGGTGTGTGTATGTGGTGTGTGTGTGTGTGGGTGTGTGTGAGTGTGTTTCCCTTTCTCAAAGTTCGGTACACGGAGCCTCTGCCCTTTGGCTCTCTCTGTGTGTCTGCCTGCCAGACACAATGCATCTTGGGAATTAGTGAGGAAGTTTGTGAGGTCCAGATGCAGTGGACACTCACTCACACATACACGCACATGCACACACACACACACACACACATCTAAACACATGTAAATGAAACACAAACACACCCAAATGCACTGCTAATAAACACACGTTATCTCAGCGAGCTGGGCTCCCAGGACTGCATCGCATTATAATAAATCAACCTTACACAAGCTAAGTGTCTACATGTCTACTAGAAGCAGAGGGACACGCCCTACATGTCTCTACAGCATCTGACTGAGCCAACTGTTCGGGAACAAACAGAAAGAAAGAAAGATAGATAGAAAGAGAGGAGGCGGATTGAAGGGGGGACTTACCAACGAAGGTGCTAGCGAAGGGAAGGCTTGGGTCATGGGGAACTTTCCCCCTTCCACTTTCCACGTTGGTGGGGTCCATGGTGAAGACATGCTGGGGGGGAGAGGGAGAGAGGCATGTGGAGGAAGAGAGATAGACAGACAGAGAGAGAGAGAGAGAGAGAGAGAGAGAGAGAGAGAGAGAGAGAGAGAGAGAGAGAGAGAGAGAGAGAGAGAGAGAGAGAGAGAGGGAGAGAGGGAGGGAGGGAGGGAGAGGGAGGGAGAGAGAGAGAGAGAACGGGGTAGAATGGGTTAGAAACGTAACGCACGATAGTTCAATTCAGCACAATCGGTTTATGTGAGAGGGGAGAGTCAGAGAGAGACAGAGAGAGACGGGGAGAAAAAGAGAGACAGGGAGAGAGAGAGAGAAACAGAGAGGGAGAGTCAGAGAGGGAGCTGGTTGTAGAGAGGGACCAGAGATGGACAGATGTGGTGGAGGGGAGCGGAGCTGGGTGAACTTCCCTTGACCTCCTCTGTTCCTCACCGACAATGGAGCATTGTTGTTGACGTGGGGGACGAAACGATTGTACAGTAGCCCATGAGGGACACATTGACATGGAGGTCAAAACATGGAAGTCAAAGGGGATATTAATACCCTGATGAAGGCTGCACCCTATCTTACACCAGGAAGACCAAAATAAAGCAGAGGTTCCGGAATTTTACGACTCTTTCCAGAAAGTGTGTTCCCTTTGACTGACTGGGCTGCCCAGAGGCACAGAGGAGACGTCTATGCTGTCCTGGACTCACATCTCCCTCTAGGGCCTGCATCCTGCTGTACAGTGCTGCCCAGGGGTCTGGATAGTTCAAGGTGAAAGGTCAACTGTGTGATAATCGTAATAGTAAGTCATCAATCTAGAAGGTTCTTGTGAGTCTTCACTGCTCTGCAGCATTCCTCCATCTCCTCATTCTTTCCTATCACAGCATCTCTCTCTCTCTCTGTCGCTCTCTATCTTTCCCTCTCTCTCTTGTCTTCTTCTTCTTTTCCAGAAGGACTATATTTAGCTCCCTCGTTTGTCATCCTTATTCTTTCACCGCCTTCATTCTCCCTTTGCTGTTCCTCCCCTATTTCTTTCTCCTTTTCTCTCTCTAACTTTCTTTTTATTCCTCCCTCCCTCCCGGCGGGCTAGCTCATTGCTAGCAGGGAAGGGTGTGGGTTTGTTGATAGGACGTCCAGAAAAAATCTGCCTTGCCAAGACCAACATACAACTACCTGGACTGGGGGTGGATCTGGATAATAACTGCTGGCACACACACACCCAAACACACACACCCACACACACACTCACACCCAAACACACACACTCCCAAACACACACACCCAAACACGCTCACACACACACCCAATCACAGATGATCTATCTCTCACTATTCTGTTTCTCTGGGCAATAGATATTGCAAAATAATGAGTATTGCATACAGATACACACTGTAATACAGAGAATATCAGGGTAGGTAACAACTGTACACAAAGGGCTTACACAGCATGTCTTCATGGTTGCTAAACTGATCAAGTCCTCTTTAGGGACATCATTAAACTTCATTTCTGCAACAGAGTGTTTTAGGATTGCAGTGCACTTTGCTCAGATTCAGTCAATTTTGCTGCAGCAAGATGGGACCCGTGGCCTCTATCATCAAGCAAACTTTCGTATCTGTCAGCACCCCTCCTCTCCCCTCTTCCTCCCATCGTCCTGTCCTCCTCTCCTCTCCCCTCTTCCTCCCATCGTCCTGTCCTCCTCTCCTCTCCCCTCTTCCTCCCATCGTCCTGTCCTCCTCTCCTCTCCCCTCTTCCTCCCATCATCCTGTCCTCCTCTCCTCTCCCCTCTTCCCCCCATCATCCTGTCCTCCTCTCCTCTCCCCTCTTCCCCCCATCGTCCTGTCCTCCTCTCCTCTCCCCTCTTCCTCCCATCGTCCTGTCCTCCTCTCCTCTCCCCTCTTCCTCCCATCATCCTGTCCTCCTCTCCTCTCCCCTCTTCCTCCCATCATCCTGTCCTCCTCTCCTCTCCCCTCTTCCCCCCATCATCCTGTCCTCCTCTCCTCTCCCCTCTTCCTCCCATCGTCCTGTCCTCCTCTCCCCTCTTCCTCCCATCGTCCTGTCCTCCTCTCCCCTCTTCCTCCCATCGTCCTGTCCTCCTCTCCCCTCTTCCTCCCATCGTCCTGTCCTCCTCTCCCCTCTTCCTCCCATCGTCCTGTCCTCCTCTCGTAACCTTTCTTCTCTCAACTCTCTGTTGTGGGACAGCGTGGGAAGCATGCATGTGGTAGAAGATTTCTCTCTAATTACTCCCTCTCGTTCCTCTGCTTTCTGTTTTATCTCTCCTCCTCCTCCCTCCGTCTCCTTTGTCAGTCTATCTCTGCTCTGCCCTGGTTTCCAGGCCTTCGTTGAGGAGATCAGGAGTTCATAAGGACAGCTTGGCTTCAGGAAGACAGACAGACAGACAGACAGAGACACAGAAGAACAGGAAAGACTGAAGCTTGACTTTCCCGTACAAAGATGATCACTATCTTTCTGTCCACGCTCTTTCATTGCCTTGATTTATCCTGTGTGTGTGTGTGTGTGTGTGTGTGTGTGTGTGTGTGTGTGTGTGTGTGTGGAGGCTGGATGCTGTCATCTGAACGGAACAGTTTATTTTTCTTACAGCAGTGCTGGGACCACCACAGGACTGTGTGTGTGTGTGAATGTGTGTGAATGTGTGTGTGCAGGAACATTTGTACGTGTCTTTGTGAGTGTGTGGGTGCATACGTGTGTGTACGGAGGTGTGCATACATGTGTTCCTTTCTGTGTGTGTGTGTGTGTGTGTGTGTGACCATCTCCAGGCCTACAAAGCACACACGAGTCTCTGCCATCCTATGAGGGCAGAGCCACAGGGAAGCCATGCATTCCTTTAGCCAGTCACACACTCATCTACAGCACACACACGCCTGCTTGCTTTCCCTGGCTCACTCTGTCCTGAGGTTGTGACCCCTCGGGCAGGGCTGTGGGTGGGATGACCTCTGACCCCTAGGTGTTTCATCCCTGTTAGCCTCACAGACACAAACAAACTCACACACACCAGGTCAGCGGTATGGCTGTATGTCTGCCTCAGGGAGTGTGTGTGTGTGTGTGTGTGTGTGTGTGTGGGGGGGGGGTCTTACTCTTAAACACATATACATACGATGTGACCCTACCTTTCTCACTCACACACACACACACACACACACAAACAACATGGGCGTTGTATATAGTTGTTTGTGTCAGTGTGAGCTGGACGCCGAGTGACTAAGACATAGTGTGTGTTTTATAGAGTCACACAGACCAGACGCACTCTGCTCTGAGCATGATTAATGACAAGACCAGCATGTCAGGAGACAGCATGCGCACACGCAAATACACACACACGCACGTACACACACACACGTAAACAAACACACATTGCACAAGAATGCACTGACAGTTACATTTGAACAAACACATGTGCGTCTATCCTTGAAGGCACGTACACAACATTTGCACACACACGTACACACACACAAACAATACCCCTATAAAATGGTAACAAATACAAAGACCACCCTTCTACTCTCTCACTCCCAGTTGCCTCACTCTTGCCAGTGTTGTAAATCCCATAAACAAAGATCAATAGCTGGCACTAGATCCCTCACCCCTGTAACCCTCCAGCCCTCCTCCTCATGCCCAGGGTGGGCCTCTCCTGCTGGGCCTGGCAGGCTACTGCTCTGGGCAGCTCTGGAGGACCATGGAGCACCATGAAGGAGGGCTGGCCACCAGCTGGCTGTCAATGGTTCCTTTCACCAACACACAAGGATTTACAGAGGGCCTCACAGCAGAGGTTCAGGCCTGTCCAGAGGGCCTTACGGTGGAGCTGAAGGGCCCCGCTGCGCAGCTGCATGCTGGAGCTCAACCCTGACCCTTGAGGTCTGAGACTTCTCCTGATAATAAAACCTGCTGGCTGCTTTTACAGTGAAGACAAAGAAGATAAAAGAAAGCAAAAAGTGTGTGTGTGAGTGAGAGTTTGTATGCATGCGTGTGTGTGTGTGAGTATGCACGATTGTGCGCGTTACCTCTCCTCGATGGCCCACGTACACATAGGCACACATAGGATGGAAGGCTCCGGTACCACAGGCCAGCAGGTGTGTGCGGTTATGGGACTGCAACAGGCGCACAAAGTTGGCACACTCCGTCTGAGAGAAACGCACACACACACACACACAGCGGTTAAATAAATCACAACACACAGAGCAACAGTAACTGTCATCCAGTTTGTGAGGGTTGGACCCGGGGGGTTAGCGCAGAATAAAGTGATTTCTTAACCAAGTCTATTGGCTCCACATGTTTCCACGCCGGGGCCAAGAACAAGAACATGAGAGGATGAAACTGTGTAAACGTCAGTCCGTTGGATGTTTGAAACCCTGGGCCCACTGGCTTCAGGGTTCCCACACTACAGCGTCAGAGAGGGGGGGGTGGGGGGAGTGGGGGGGGGGGGGGGGGGGGAGTAGGGAGGAGAGAGCAGAGAGGGTGGAGAGAAAGAGGAAGAGAGAAGGGAAAGACGTCAAAAGACAAACAGAGAAGCAGAAGTACAGTACAGACAGACACGTCGAATGAGAGAGGGGCGAGAGACCCTAGAAGACAGTGTGAGGACGACGACGGACGCGGACTGGTGAGGTGGAGAGTGTCAGGTCAAAAGTCCCCTGAAGTTGTGTCAGGTGGAAGACTCCTCCCTCACCCTGGAAAAGAGGAAGTACAGGGCCAGGCTGCTTCCTGTCTGTCAGATTACAACAGGAAGGGAACATGGGTGTCATGGTGACCAACAGGAAACCAGCTGAAAGTGTTTCTGGCAAGGGGGACGGGGTCAAACTCATACACTCAACCTCAGTGTGTGTGTGTGTATTTTTGTGCGTGTGTATTTTTGTGCGTGTGTGTGTGTGCGTGTGTGTGTGTGTGTGTGTGTGGAAGGCTGTTCGTCACTCAAAGTGAGTTGATTGCTTCCTCTAGTGCTTGAGTGTGTTTTTTTGGATGGTAAGTCACACAAACAAAAACACAGACATACATGTGCACAAGCATACACGTACACAACATAGTTGTAGACAGTTAGACACTTCAGAGGGTCTAGCTGTCTGTTCTCAGAGTTGAATCAGGAGACCAGGCAACACACACACTAACCTCTACACTAGACACATACAAACACATAGAACCACCCAGCTTTGCCTTGACCTGACCCCTAACCCCTGACCTGTGGTTAGACTGTGTTTGGTCTAGAAGTGGTGCAAACAGCACAATGTGTGTGAATGTGGGACTCTTTTCTAGAGAATAATGCAGATAGAATGTACTCAATAACCACCGAACCCCGACACAAAGACACACAAACACACACACACACGCACTCCCCCCATTCTCCAGTTTTCCCCAGATGCAGGTTAGGTAGTGTTACAGTGTTCAGGCCTTGGTTATAACAGAGGACGACAGCTACTCCCCCTGCGGACACTGGCTACATAACTAAACCTGCAGGACAGCAGCATTGTGTGCGCTTTTGAGTGTGTGTGTGCGTGTGTTTATATGTGGGTGTTTTCGTGTGTGTGTTTGTGTGAGTGTGGGTGTTCATATGTGTGCATTTAGGTGTGTGTGTGTCTGCGTGTGTCTGAGTGCGTGTGTGTGTGTCAACTCTGTCTCACTGCGACAGAGGGAGGAAACACTTAATAACTATTGATATTAGACACCCAGTCTCACCTGCCACTTCAAACACCATGGTTACCAGGAGGGCCAGCTCTGACACCCTGCAGAGGGATTCAAACTAACTGCTCCCCTCTGGACACACACACACCACGCACACACACACACACACGGAAATACACAGTGTCACATTAGCCCCGTTTACCAGTCAGTCTAACCTGATCCAGATGCGGAGGAGGTTTCATGTCCTGCTGTTAGGCCGGGCTCACAGACTTTATTAAAGGAGGGATGAAGGAGGAGAGGACAAGACAGAGGGAGGGCGAGAGGACTGGGTTTGGGTCTTTACAACTTTATTAAGAGGTAATGAGTTTTGTTGATGATGCCTGTAGGAAGGATAAAAGCTGAAACAGCAGTATGAGGGGAGGGGCGGGGCGGGGAGGGGAGGGACGGGGAGGGGAGGGGATGAGAGGAGAAAACAATCATCTTGATTATGCAGTTTTAGAACGTGCCGTTCTTGAATTTGTGGCTCTGGAACCTTCCAGGTTCTGTGAACCAGGGCTGCCCAACCCTGTTCTTAGAGGGCTGGACTGAAAACCAACAGGATGGTCGATCTCCAGGATCATTGTTGGGCAGCCATGCTATACATGATTCCGGCCTGCTGATGATCTCTGAGAAGGGAGGGGCCTGACAGCAGGACTGACAGGTGAAGGGAGGGGACTAGCAGAAAAGTGAGGAAGTGATTGGAGGACAGAGCTTTCACTCACCTGAGGATCCTTTCCCCTCTGGACACAGTCTTCTCTGTTACCAGGCAACGGAGGCCAGTAGATCTGGAGGGATAAACACATATGTTCGCATGATAAATGAGTTCATTAGTGAGAACACTGAGACTAAATCTGCAAATCTTGCAACACACACGTTCAGCCTGATATGGTTATGACTATGATGTTGTTCCTGTAATTGAGAGCTAAACACACACACACCAATTATCTCATTACATAAGACTACATTAGACTCACCTCTATGGAGTTTATACAGGCAACGGTTTTTCTTCAGTGAAAAGGTTAAAAGGATACTGCTACTACTATTGTGCCAAGTATACTATAGAACTGCACACGGGATACTATATAACTGTACCAAGGATACTGTATAACTGTATCCAGGCAACTGTATAACTGTACCAATGCTGTATAACTGTACCAAGACTACTATATAACTGTACCAATGCTATTAGATAGCTGTACCCAGGCTACTACATAACTGTATCAAGGCAACTACATAGCTGTACCCAGGCTACTGTATAACTGTACCCAGGCTACTACATAACTGTATCCAGGCAACTACATAGCTGTACCCAGGCTACTACATAACTGTATCAAGGCAACTACATCGCTGTACCCAGGCTACTGTATAACTGTACCCAGGCTACTACATAACTGTATCCAGGCAACAACATAGCTGTACCCAGGCTACTGTATAACTGTACCCAGGCTACTACATAACTGTATCCAGGCAACTACATAGCTGTACCCAGGCTACTGAGTAACTGTACCCAGGCTACTACATAAGTGTATCCCGGCTACTGCAGGGATCAGGCGTCAGTCCTGCCAGGCTGGGGTGTGACTGCTGCCGTCAGCCCTGCTTCATCACAGCAGAGCTGCCACTCTTTAATCAGAAAAGTCCCGCCCCGGCTACTAACAACATTGTGTCAGAGTGTCCAAACTCTACTGGCAAACAGATGGCTATCCGGAACAATGACTCTTTGTGCGAGTGTGTTTCTAGAGGAAGCGAGCCGGGCTGTTTGCTATGGCTAGCAGGCATTTGCTGCCTGGAAACAACAGGGTTAGGAGGCATTGAGTGTGAGTGTATATGTATGTATGTGTGGGTGTGATGCTTATTATTACAGTGTGTCACACGCAGCAGACAGTCATGACAGACCAAGAGTTTGGAACACGAGTCGCCCAAAGGCAGAATAACCGCAGTTGAAGGGGAACCACAACCACCGTTAAACAGCACAGCATTTTGTTGTTTACCCTGACATAAACCCTGCATTGAAGGCACGAATTGTTGGGCAGCAATCGCATGTGTTTACATGGCAACGCTGAGAGAGAGCGACATTTACCTAATCATATGGAACACCATGAGGTTAACATGTGTCAAGGTGATTAGACTTAATGAGGCTAGCTGAAGCGCCTTCCAGGGCTGCGAAGGCACCCTGGGTACTGGAGTAGGTTGAAGAGGGATGGAGGGGAGAATGAAATTAGGACCTATCCTCTCTTCTCCTCTTCTCTTTAACCCTCCCCTCCCCTCTCTTCGCCTCTCCATTTGTCTATCATTCCTCACCTCTCCTCACCTCTCCTCCCCTTCTCCCCCCCCCCCCCACACCTCTTTGGAGTCTGCATTGGTACGGTCCAGTCGTAGGGAGTACAGGACGTCTTTCCCCCCCAGGAACAGACGGTCATGGTAGTCATCCAGAAACACCGCGCCCAGCGAGAGCTGGCCCTGGTTACCGTGGTGACCGCTGAAGATGGACGACCTGTTGGTGGACACCAGATCTGGAGAGAGAGAGAGAGAGAGAGAGAGAGAGAGAGAGAGAGAGAGAGAGAGAGAGAGAGAGAGAGAGAGAGAGAGAGAGAGAGAGAGGTAGAGAGAGAGAGAGAGGTAGAATGGGGGGAAACCCAATGTAATCATGAATACACAAAGGGAAGTAGACTGTATCTAACTGAGAGGGACTAATTAATAAGCTACCAGGCTGCAATTGATCCCAGATGGACTGTGTGTTTAGGAGCCGTGTGTCTGTGTGGGGGTGTTTAGGGCTGGGTCGGGGCTGGCCTGGTTCTGATTCCAGCCTCCCCGCTGGGACCTATTCTCTATTCTGGATCAAAGACGTTCCAGAATAGAGTTTTAGAAAATCAGAGGGTTTGACAACTGTTCTGATTCTAATGGCTGTGATCTGGAATCATCTCCAGAGTTCTGAGAGGACTGGATCAGAAGCAGCATGTGGAGCAAGCGACATCAGAAGCACTCTGAACTCCAATGAGTTAGTAAACACAGTCACATAAAGAAACCGCATACTCTTTTATCTGTGTTTGTTTGTGTGTGTGTGTCGGCGTGTGTGAGTGTGTGTGTGTGTGTGCTTAGGTGTGTGTATGCGTGTGTGCATGTGCATGCAGGCTCTAGGAGTGTGTGAAGTGTTGCCAGGTCGGACCATACACAACGTAATCAGAGACGATCTCTCTTCCCAAACCTCAGGAGGTGGAACGCTGTGCCTGGATCAGAACAGCTTTGATCCCCCTGGTGTGTATATGTTTACAAGGGAGCAACTGAGAGGAGAAGAAAGAGAGTGGGGAGGGAGGGAGGGAGACAGACAGAGAGACACCAGAACTTCATCCTGACAGCAGCAAACATCAGACATCTCACACACCTCTCTCCTGATCTACTCTGCAGTCTGACTGGGGAGCAGGGGGGGGGGGGGGGTAGAGACATGGAGAATAGTTCAAGTTCAATTAGGGGTGTGTGTGTGTGTGTGTGTGTGTGTGTGTGTGTGTGTGTGTGTGTGTGTGTGTGTGTGTGGAGGGCCTCTCTGATGGACAGGGTGTTGTGGTTACGGAGGGTCACTCAGCAGACAGTCCTTGGAGTGATGAGTTGCAGACTCATCACTCTCTCAGCGTGTGTGTGTGTGTGTGTGTGTGGAGAGATGTATAATGTCGATAGAGATGAAACACTTCAAGACACAAACAAAACTCAGCTCTCTCTTGCACACGCACGCACACATCCACCCACACACACACACAACAGTTACACTACATCACCTTAATTACCAGTGGCAACTCCAGGATAAGTTTTACACAGTTTTCTCTTTAAACCAAAGTTTTCCTCTCATATATTTGCTAATGACAGAGGCACGCCAAGCTGAACCCAGATGAATCAACGGGATGAGGAGGGAGTGGAGGAGGTGGAAAAAGGTGGCAGAGGAGGAGGAGAGAGCTTGAGGAGGCGCAGGAGGGTA
Source organism: Osmerus eperlanus (assembly GCF_963692335.1). Taxonomy (NCBI): domain Eukaryota; kingdom Metazoa; phylum Chordata; class Actinopteri; order Osmeriformes; family Osmeridae; genus Osmerus; species Osmerus eperlanus. The sequence goes on from NC_085021.1 coordinate 5,897,021, forward strand.
GGAGAGGAGGAGGAGGAGGAAAGACGGTGAACCGGCGAGAACGGAATCAAAGGAGGCGAAGGAGGAGAACCGGGAGAGGAAGCGAAGCGAGCGGGACAAACGAGAGTCTTCAAAGCAGGAGAGGGGAGGAGAGAGAGAGAGAGAGAGAGGAGAGAGAGAGAGAGAGAGAGAGAGAGAGAGAGAGAGAGAGAGAGAGAGAGAGAGAGAGAGAGAGAGAGAGAGAGAGAGAGAGAAGAGAAGAGAAGAGAAGAGAAGAGAAGAGAAGAGAAGAGAAGAGAAGAGAGAGAGAAGAGAAGAGAAAGCTGGGCAGGAGAAGGCACGAGTCAGAGCGCTCTTTAACGATGCCCTCATCTCAAACAATGGCTTCAGCAGAGGCCAAGTTAGCTACAACACTGCCTGTTAAAACACTTGTAAAAACGATTTGGATGGCTTCTACAAAGACTGATGGTTGTGATGGAGTTTGGTAGAGGTAAAAGGACTGGCAAGAAACATGCTGAACAATTAAGAGATACCGAGAAAGAGACAGACTAAGAGAGAGACAGACAGGTTGGGAGACAGGCAGAAAGTCATAGAGACAGACACACACAGACAGACACACGTCCATATGCCATAATAAACCATTTAGAGACAGATACAAAGTCTGGGCTAACAGGAGAATATCAGGTGGAATGTTCTCTGTGTTTTCATTCCCACACACACACACACACACACACACACACACACACAACTGCAGATGTGAAGCTGTTTCCACCGAGCTGGGAACGCTACAGTGGAAGTACAGGACAGGGCGAGTGAGGAATGAGTGTTGACTTGTTTGTACGTGAATGTGTGTGCTTGTGTGTGCGTGGTTGTGTGTGTGTGAGGGAGTGATGAGGACTGTGACACACACAGATGCCGATGGATCTGAGCTTCAGTAGGCGCCTGTGTGTTTTGACAGAGAGGATTGTGGGGGCAGTGTCAAGGATGTGGTCTCCTACCCTGTTCCTGCCCCTCCATCTCCTGACCTCCTGAACCACAGATATGGTGCACGCAATCACACACACAAACACACACACACGCACATGCCACATACATACTGTAGACACATCCATGTTCTTACTTTAGCATTTATTTTCTGATTTCAATGCAGTCTTTTTGTACTGTACGAGTGCGTTTAACTCAATATGGTTATTGTTGCATTTTTGGTCCGTGATCCAGACTTAAAGGAAAAACATCGATCTTATTGGCCCCTCTGGGTCCTCATGACCCATCAGAGCACAGATCTCTTGCACGGTAGCCCTATCAGTCTGCTACAAAAGGGACGAGCATATCGTATGACTTGCACACACACAAGGGTGGGGATGGTTGTACTTTGTGATTCCCAGTTCACCTGGTGCTTGTTAGCAGTTAGCAGTCTGACGCCTCGCTCTGGAAACCACAGACACACTCCTCCTCCTCCCCTCTCTTTGTCTTCCTTTCACATAACGCTCTTTCTCTCT
>NC_085021.1:5898698-5908698 GCF_963692335.1 Osmerus eperlanus
GACAGGCAGTGATGGGCATGGCCATACATGAGTGCATGATTTGTAGTTGTATTGTCTCTAAGGTTACCGATTGAGAAACTTCCCACTGCGCTCATCTTTATATTACGCTCTCCGAGTCTCTGCTGTGCCCCCGCGCGCTCTATAAAAACTTAATAGGGCGCAGGAATGGGGGAAAGGATCTCGCGCACCGCGGTGTGCCCGACCGCGGTGAGGTGAAAGGACGCCAAAACACTCGGGGGCGAATGGTAGGTAACCACAACATGTCATAGGCCTACTTTTAAAAAAAACGAACAGAATATGAGTCTCATACGAAACCACTCGTAACACAGGCTACTGAATCATTTCGTTTCCCCACCAAGCCATCTTCCAAATAATCTATTATGTAGACGGTAGTAACTAAGTATAGGTATATATCCACGGTAATAGAGTGTACGTTTTGGCTGACAGTCGGAGTGACACATAATAAAACAGGATGCAGTTATAACTTTGAAAGATTAAAACATACTAAATTGAGCAACTCTGGGGTTAGATTCGAAAGGAAAGAGAAACAAACATCTAAGATGCATTAGTTCGTGGCAGAGGGGCGCCAGTGTCTGTTCAGTCAGGCTCACTATAGGATCTGGCCTGCGGTGTATAGCACATAAATACAAAGTTAAATTAAAGATAACACCAACATTCATCAAATATGACAAAAAAGCTAAAAATGCAGCCTATTTTGGTAAATGCCGACATAGGAGAGTGAATTGAAGATATGGGATACCTGTTTCAACAGCTCTGAACAATAAAGAAAATAAGTGTTCTTGAAGGATGGCGAAAATGTTTAAATTTGTTAGGCATAACATATTAAACAATATATAAACAATTCAACGAAAACATTATGAAACCCACGGCCATGTTTCATTTCACCCTGAAAAACTTGGCATACACTTTTGAAACGAGTTCTAGAAAAAAGTTATATTTTAAGATATCACTGACAAAATAATTATCATAATAGAGGTTCTCTGTGTAAAAAAAAAAATCCTTAAAGTTGCTGTCAACCATAGGGGTCTTCTTTTGTTATAATAAGACAAGCACCCTTTTTAGAGAGACCGTGGAGGACCGTGGTACTTAGGCGGTGTCATGTTTGTACAAGATATGAACTGCATCCATCAATTATAGTTGATTCAATAGGGTTAGTTTTAAATTTGACTACAACCTTACCTTTGTAGGAGAGTCTGAGTCGTGGCACATTCAATTTGGACGCGGAGACTGTTGCCAGTAGAAGCGTCATTAGAATCATCTTGGTGAGCAAAGGTGTTAATTCCATCGCTCCTGCTAAATGTCTGTCTTTTGTTCGGAGGTTTGAATACGAAACAAGTCCTTCAATTTCAAAATTGAAAGCAGCAGATAGGAAATACGTAACTTAACTATCCTTATGCTATTGTTTCTCAGTTTTTAAGTGAGCAGACTTTACTCAAATACTCAGTGAGGACCTCTCGTGACCAGTGTCCGATGAGCACGCGTGTGTCTTCGCTCTTCAGTCAGTTTCCGGACCTGCTATCGCCCTGTCCCGGTGCTCCAGCCGCTGTGTATTCTCCTCCCCAGATGTCCTGCCTCTCAAACTGAGTCCGGTTTAGACGGAGACCCACCCCGTCTCTTCCTTCAGTGAGCACGAGAGAGCACGCCCGCAGCAAGCGCAACAGAGCGTTCCAAGCGACCCGCCTCTTACCCAACGTAAAACCTCAAGCCCTTTACGCACCGGTCAATCAATCCAAAAATGTTTTGTATTATTACAGATTAAACAGTTTATCAGTCAGGAATGAAAAAATCTACATTAACATGTTTGAGGGATAATTTTGATTTCTCAAACGTATGACTAAAATTCGATGCTATTTTTAAGCACTCTCACGGTAACTGCGCAGTGATAATGTGGTGTTTACAGGTCTATTAATTATCTGCCGCGGGGGCGTGTATCCGCAACCTTTCTTAACCCTTTCAACACGGTGGTAACGTGTGTAGGAGTTTTTAATTAAGTTGTGAGGTCCTCCCTAATCTAATGGGCCCCTCCAAATGAGCATATGTCTCAGAGTAGTGGCAGGGGTGAGGGGTGGGGGTTGAATTTTCAAGGTGTCAGTGTTCTGGCAACCAAACGCCTTTGTGAGCATTGTTTTGACCAGAGAAAAAGGGGGCTCGTGACAAGGGGGTTCCTCAAGGGCTTCCAGGGATGTGGAAAGCGGAAAGCAGCGTGAATGCTGGAGAACACAAGCGTTCCTCTCCTCCTTCTCCAGAAGAACAAACCGGCATTCCACCCATCAGCCATGGTGACACAGTCACTGGAATAAAGGAACATCCTCTTGGGACCACAGGAGATCCTGAGGGGCTTAGCAAGACACATGATGTGGTGAGCTCCCGTGTTCAATGACACAGAGCTGCAGTGTGGTGGGAGCCGGCCTGGGAGATCCAGGGAGCCGGCCTGAGAGGCTGCTCTGAGAGGGCCTGGGAGAACCAAGGAGAGGGCCTGAGACGCTGCTCTGAGAGGGGCTGAGAGGCTGCTCTGAGAGGGGCTGAGAGGCTGCTCTGAGAGGGGCTGAGAGGCTGCTCTGAGAGGGCCTGGGAGATCCAGGGAGCCGGCCTGAGAGGCCGCTCTGAGAGGGGTTTGAGAGGCTGCTCTGAGAGGAACCGACAGCTGTGTTCGGGGCCGATCGGACATGCTCAGTAGATCGGACATGCTCCCCTAAGAGTCTGTTGACATCCGCAACACTCGGCAAGTCATTCAGCTTGACATGATTGAAAGGGAACCATATGGATTCAGTGTGTTCATAGGGGGGGGGGGGGGGGGGGGGTGCATGTAGGGAGAAGCAGAGGAGAGAGAAAGAGAGAGCAAGGGAGGGAGGGAGGGAGGGAGTCAAAGGCAAAAGCATAGAAATACAGGATTTGTTTGAGTTGGTTCTGATGAGACATCCAGTGTTGGCTGACCCATTCCCATGCACTAACACAGACACACATTCTACTGTTGAGGGTACAGCACAGGCATACAGGACTACAGTTCAGCACCACCAGTACTCTATGGTCCGTGCTGACCCAGAGTCAGGCACACACACACACAGAGAGAGACACACATGTCATGGCTACTGAAAAATCACTGTCCTTTAACCATGGCCATCGTTCTTCCTAGTCTGGTGGTACACCCTGCTTGGTGGTGGTGGGGGAGGGTGGAGGGTTCAGGGAAGTATTTGCCTTGGGGGGGGTCATAAATATGTCCTCCTGCTCAGGCTGGTGTTGGGGCATGGACAAAGGGAGAGGAGCGGATCAGAGCGGAGCGAAGAGAGTGGCGGACAGGAGAAGTGTGCGAGGGAGGAGGATGGAGACACCTGGGAACAGGCAGCTCTCCTCGGGGACTGTTCTGGAATCTGCTCCTACAGGACGGCCTCCACCCTCTGCCCTGTGAGTGAGTGCTCCCACTGCGGGGGCGAGAGGGAGGGGTGGAGGGGATAGAGGAGGGGGAGAGCAAGGCAGGAGGCAGTGGGAGGTGCAGGTGTGTGTATGTATGTGTGCGTGTGTTGGGGGCAGGTGGGGGGCGGGGGTGGGCGGTGGGGGACGGAGCCTGACCTCCACTCCACGTCCTGCAGCAGAGGTGGTTTGGTGAACTGCGCTCCAAAGAACCCCCACAGAAGGCTGTGTTTCTATGAAAGTCCTGAACCACCAGTCTGATCATCTTCAGCTTGATAGGTGTTCTTCATAGCTTCAGGTGTGTCCTAAACATGTTCACTTCCAAAGAGACTGGTGAAGGTAACAAGTCATCCAAATGTCATTGTAAAATTGAACCAAATTTTAACCTAATCAATCTAATCTAATCTAGCTCCAGGAGGTTAGAGACAGTCCTGTGGAGAGCATGCCAAGGTCACGCCCCTTTGTCCAAGGTCATGACCCCAGCACAGATGATCAGAGTGACATCATCATTGACCCTGACTCCTGACCTTTGTGGTCATGCTGGTCAGCGTTTGTTTGATTACCCTCCACCCTACCAAAAGAATGTGTGTGTGTGTGTCTGTGTGTGGGGGGGGGGGTCTACATCTATATGTGTTGAGTGACTTGGGGTGAATGTCAACATTGTCTGTTTCATATCTGGCATGGGTGGTCTTGGAGCGTGTGGTGTGCGTGTGAGGGTGAATGTACGTACGTATGTGTGTGTGTGTGTGTGTGAGAGAGAGAGAGACAGAGAGAGAGGGAAAGTTTGCGTGTGTAATTGTGTGTGTATGTATGTGTGTGTGCGTGCGTGTCAAAGAGAGAGAGAGAGTTTATGTGTGTGTGTGTAAGAAAGAGAGAGTGTGTGATTGTGTGTGGATGTGTGTGTGAAAGAGAGAGTGTATGTGTGTGTGAGAGAGAAAGAGTGTGTGTGTGCATGTGTGTGTGTCTGGTCCCTCAGTAGATCTCTTCAAAGTTTGTTATTATGGTCCAGTAGGGAGAGACAGAGGTCAAACACATGGTTTAATCGCATTTACGGCTGTCACATTTAACACTCCCCATGGATTACACCCACACACACACACATATTATTTTAGATACACACACACCTGACACAAACACCCTGCATAGTTGCAATCCAGTCACAGTGACACAGTGCCTCACTAAGCTGGTCTGCAGCCTGGAAGGAGGAACAGACAAGACCGTCATCACCACACACACATGCATACACTCACACACACACGCACACACACCACGGACACCCATGAACACAAGCTCACACACATACATATACAGACATGAACACACATATGCACACGCACGCATGCACACACACGCATTCATGGACAAATGCACATACGCGCGCACACACACGTCACACACACAAGACACACGCCTCTCTCGGAGGTCGGACAGTACCATGTACACTGTAACGGTTTACAAACCACGACAGGAAGAAACCAGAAAAGGAAAAATAAGAACCGTAAATTTACGAGCCGTTAAATTTCTTTCCGTCTGGTCAGTCAATCCTTCGTCACGCAGGCCAGTAATAAGCATGACTCAGGCGGTCAGACTGGACTGTGTTTCTCCTGAGGAGGAGGTGTTAATCTGCTCCTCCTAGCTCCCTCACCAGGAGAACTCTCTGTCTGGCACCTCTCCTTCTCCCTGAGAACACTCTCACTCAACTCACTCACCTCCCCCTCCCTCCCTCCCTCCCCCCCCCCCCCCCCCCTCTCTCTCTCTCTCTCTCTCTCTCTCTCTCTCTCTCTCTCTCTCTCTCTCTCGCTCTCTCTCTCTCTCTCTCTTTCTCTCTCTCTCTGACTCTCTCTCTTTCTCTCTGTCTCAGACACAGTCTCTCTCTCTCCTCTCTCTCTAACACTCTCACTCTCTCACTTCTCTCTCGCTCTAACACACCTATTCACTCCTCTCAATTTTTTTATACACACTCACTCAAACACATTCATATGCTCTCTCTCTCTCTCTCTCTCTCTCTCTCTCTCTCTCTCTCTCTCCCTCCCTCTCTCTCCCTCTCTCTCTCTGTCTTTCCCTACTCCTTCTCCCTGCTGTGAGTTATGAACACGTCTTAAAAGCTTTCTGCTCACTCAAGCCTCTCCTTCTCCTCTCTCCTCTGAAAGCATCCCCGTACCCCCTCCAGCCTCAGCGCTGGACCGACTCCCACTGTCACGGAGCACGCCCAGTGCGGACCCTGGCCAAGTCCTTGATCGGTGGAATCTAGGTCTAGGGAGAGTGTCGGTGACACCAACGATTCTTTTCGTTCCTTTCCTCTGTCCATCTATCCCTCCACCCCCTCTCACTCTATCCATCTCTTCCCTTCCTCTCCTTTCTCTCACTCACTCACTCACTCACTCCCTCCCCCCCCCCCCCCCTCGGGCTGCCGGATGTGAAAGAGGTCTGTGCTTTATACCTCAGGATGGAGGGATCAGAGGGCGACTAGATAAACGAGTGTGTGCTGATTACAGCTAATCAGTGATTTCCTCCTGCTTATCAGACACTATTCCTCCAGGACTTCACCAAGTCATCATTCTACTGCAGCTACACTCTTTCTTGTCACACACACACTTTTTCTGCTTAAATGTAGTTATGTGCACACACACGTACACACACACATATCTAGGACACATGCACACACACACACAACTACTTTGAATTGTTAACATTCTCATGGTCTACCAGAGGTACTTTTCCATCCCATCAGACCATAAATTCATATTACCAAACATATAAAAACTGCCCAGACCAACAGAAACCCATGGCCATGCTCAAATGTTTACACTGCTGCTGATTGGTGGAGAGAGATTAAAATAGATCTTCTAAAAGAGATCATGAAAAGTAGGGAGCCTTCCCCTCTTCCCTCTCTCCATCTCTCTCTCTCTCGCCATCTCCCTCTCTCACCCTTTCTCTTTCTCTTTCTCTTTCTCTTTCTCTTCTTCTCTCTCTCTCTCTCTCTCTCTCTCTCTCTCTCTCTCTCTCTCTCTCTCTCTCTCTCTCTCTCTCTCTCTCTCTCTCTCTCTCTCTCTCTCTCTCCTCTCTCTCTCTCCACATGGTACCAATCTCTTTCGAAGCACAGACGCGTGTGTGCACGCGCGCGTGCCCGCAACGCAATAATATATTCCCACCCTCTGAAAAACCCTCCACGATTTACAGCGTGTGTCCAATCCAATTACCCCTGCGTGGCCGACGCCTGGCTTTTTATGGTCTCCAGCAGTCCCTCCTGCAGCCAGGAGCACCTGAGCGACAAGGGGCAAGAGGGGTTTACAGCAGGGTTAGGAAGGGAGGGAACCAGGGAGGGATGGAGGAGCAGGGTGGGGAGGAGGGGGGTGCTGGAAAGTACCGGCATTTACTGCGTGTGATAATTCTTCGGGCCAAATTCTTCGGGTCACCCCCCCCCCCCCGATCCCGATCCCGACCCCCAAAGCTTTCCCCCCCAGCCACAGGGCAGTACATTTGAGAGCTCGCTGTGTTAGCTTTGCGTTAGCTGTGCCAAGCTCCTGGCCTGTGGGTCAGACCTCCACCCAGCCTCTATAACCGACACACAGCTTGACGTAGACGGGCTCACATCAAATCAAGCCTGCTACAGAGTGTTATTACCGAGTCCTGCTCAACAGGCTATCTGTGTCCTGCCCCTGCGCCTGTGGGTGGGAGACCCCTGGTGTGTGTCCTGCTGGGGGGGAGGGGGGAGGAAGGGGTTACCATTGTATATTCAAGGGTGTTAGAATAGCACCTCCTTTTCAGCACCTCCCTCTGTTCTGATTAAACCCAGACGGACCCTTTAATCCAGGTTTTATTGTGGACCAATATAAATCCCAGGCAGGGGTTTAACCCTCTTCTGCCCAAAAAGATCCCTTTAAGTCCTTTGATCGCCTCCGCTAAACAGGCCCACTAACTCTCCATCCAGAACCTCGTCCTCTTTCCTCCTCGTCGTGTCCTCCTCCACAGGCCCCCTTCCCCCTCCCCCTGCCCCACCTCCGCCCCTCTCCCAGATGTCTCCATCCCTTCTCTCTTCCTCAGTTCTGCCTGCCCAAGATAACAACCGCCTTTCTCCTCTGCCGTTTTTCTCTCTTTGTCCGTCGAAGAAGAACAATACACACTTCTGCCCCCCCACACCAGTCCCACAACCCCCACTTAAGCCTGCAGTGGGCCTGGATCTCATCACAATCTTAGCAGCTACCTCAACCCCATGTCCAAGCAAAACATTGACTGGGCCAGTGTGTGTGACTTGCAAAGCTCTGGGCCCGGACACACACACTCTCCATCAACGGTGCATAGAGTTGTGAGGGCAGCCGGGCGGGCGGGCGGGCGGGCACACACACACACACACACATACAGACTTTAGCCCCAGGCTAATTTCTCATTTCCATGTGGAGCCTAGACCTGAGCCACCAAAAATGGCTCCCAGAGGTTCAACGGCCCCCATCACCCTACGACTCGTATACCCCCACCACCCACTTACCTCACCCCCCACCCACACACACACACACTTACGCAATCACGTACGCATTCCACACATGCGCACATGCACTGCACACCCCACCCACACACACATCCACACACACACACATGCACACCCACGCATACATACACCCACACACACGCTCCTATTACACATACTGAAGAGATGCCTCAGAAAGAAGGCATGGTCCATGCATGGCTGCCATCCCCAGTGAGTCAGCACTAGCCAGCTGTAGAGGCCTGTGATTACACCCCCACAACATCCCATCCTGCTGTGGCCCCCCCCTGCTGGGGGACGTGTAATCATGTGGCACCCAGCAGAGCTGAGGCTAACCATTCATTACTGACCACAGTAACTGCAGAGTGCAGCCCCTGATCCCTACCTCACACACACACACACACACACACACACACACACATATAAACACACATACACCTACAAACACCACGCAAACACACCCACACACATGCAAACACACACGTTTCGTTCCTCACAAACTCCATCGAGCCTTGGGCCTAGACTCTCCAGGGAGCCACAGATTAGCCTTGGCCAAAGCCACTAATCCCCTCAAATACCCTCTCCACACACACACACACAGCACGTACACACCCACACACACACCTCCAGCAAGGGCCATGCCCCCGGAGTGCTGGCAGCATGGAGGCTGATGGAAACCAGGCAGTGTGAGGGGATATGGTGAGGAGATCCATCCCTAGAGGGTTGAAAGTGGAACCACACCTGACCCTCACAAACCCTGAGGCCCCTCCAGGCTCCCCTCTAGAAGGTCTGTCCAGGAGCCTGGTCTAGAGAACTGCCCACAACCAGGAGAAGAAATGGAGATGGGTTAAGCAGAGCAGCTTCCAGAGAGAGAATGGACACACAATGGACCTTCTTCAGGTCGGTGAGTGTGCATCTAATGATAGCGCTGTGTGTGAGTGTGTGTGTGTGTGTGGCTACAACTTCACTATCAGTATCCAGTCGTTCCAGAGGAGGCGGCTGGGTTGAGCGGTAACTAAGATGGTAAGTAAGACTGTAACCAAGCCGGGGTCAGAAGGTCAGGGGTTAAAACCACAGAGGCTCCTGCTGGTGGATAGGGTTACCCTGGACTGGGGGTCAGAGAGCAGAGGAGGGGGGCAGAGAGAGAGAGAGAAAGAGAAAGAGAGAGAGAGAGAGAGAGAGAGAGAGAGAGAGAGATGAAAGGATAGAGAAAGGAGCTAAGAGATATACAGCATAGGGGAAAGGATGCAGAGGAGAGAGTAAGATGGAGAGAATGAGCAAGAGAAAAAGATGGAGTGATGGAGGGAGAGATGGAGTGGCGGGGGGGGAGAGTCACAACCACATCAATGGAACTCTACAATCAGTCCCGTACCTTAGTCCACCAACTCAATATCCTGTAGGGGGGCGGGTTGTTGGGTCAGACGTCCACCTCTCTTCTCTCCCTCTTTCATGAGGTGTTCTGTCCATACACAGCCCTTAACCCCTGTCTCTCCCAGGGTCTCTGGTTAAGCCCGAGAGCAACTAAAAGCAGATTATGATTTCTGGTTGAGATGAAGGAGAGAGGGAGTGGGGAGGGGAGCAGAGGGGGTGGGGGGGTGGGGGGTAAGGCACTTTTAAAAAGGATTATAACTTTTCTCTCCCCAAAAAGAAGGCCGAAATCCCTCCCTGAATTCTAAAGGTTTGCGTTCCCGTCGTAAAAAAAAGAACAATGGGCCTGAAACATCCATTCTACGGGGATTTGCATCCTTTCCACCATTCATCATCCCCAGACCGTACCTATGGGATTACCATGCCACCTTGAAACTGGCTCACCTAAGTGGGGAGGGAGGGGGGGGGATGGTGGTGGTTGTAGTTCCTCTGGTCGCCACCCTGACATCACTGGGGAGTCCTGCTGTATCTGGGTTACCTCAGCCACAGAGAGACTCGATGCTTCACTGAATGGAGGGAGGAGAGGAGGAGGAGAGGGAAAGAGGGAGGGTGAGGAGTGGGGGAAATGTTGGGAGGTCTCCTCGAAGGGGGAGGGAGGGTGTGTGTGTGCGTGAGGCGGGGGCGGGGTGGTTGGCTAGAGGCCGAGAGGGAAGAGAGGGA
>NC_085021.1:5916198-6067609 GCF_963692335.1 Osmerus eperlanus
TCTTTCTGCCTGGCTTCCCAATCTAGGCCCAGGCCTCAGTAGGCCCTTCCCCTGGCCTGACAGGAATATGGGCTTGGAGGAAAGAGAGAGATGAAGAAGCGGACTCCTTAGGGATCTCCTGTCAATCAATAATGCATGGACACTGTCCTCAAACCACCTCCTGTGTGCTGCTGCTGGAGGATATGTGTCTGGGCCTTCTGTCAGCAATACAGGAGGCTGTTTGTGTGTTTATCTCCTGGCAGATATATCTTTGTACTTAGGTGATGTGCGCACTTCTGCCAGCACATGTTCCATCTAGACACACCTGGGGAGAAAGGAGGAAGCTAAGTGGTGGAGTCAGGTGGCTCAGTGGTTAGAGAGTTGGGCTAGTAATCTGAAGGTTACCGGTTCGATTCCCGGCTGTGCCAATGACGTTTTGTCCTTGGGCAAGGCACTTCACCCTACTTGCTCAGGGGGAATGTCCCTGTACTTACTGAAAGTCGCTCTGGATAAGAGCGCATGCTAAAAAAAAAAAGACTAAATGTAAGCTAGGCCCCAGAAAGCCCATGTCTGAGGACTGTGCGCTGGACTGAATGCAGAGACCTGGCTGGGGGCCGTTGTTACCGAGGGAGGGAGGAGGAACAGTGGGTTTCTTGGACACACAGTTCAGCCTCTTGGAATGCCCTACCAGTTGTTGAAAAACAAATGGCAAGTATCTCCTTCGATAAGATGGCGCAAACATCAGGAATGTCAGCTTTCTCTGTCACACACGACTCACTCTCACACACACGCACGGCACAGGCACATCAAACCCTATACTTGTGGAATGTCACGGTCTGCTATCTGATGGTTGAAAGAAGCCGCACTTTGTTTCTGGGTCCCCTCCCTGTCACCCTTGTCATCCCTGTCATCCTGTCATCCCCTCCCTCCTATCACCCTCCTTCCTGCTCCTCTCTCCTCCTCTCCTCTCATTCTCCCCTTATTCCTGGGACGAGATAACGGCCATGTCAGTCAGCCTGCCAACAGAGAGAGGGATCATTAGAGGAGACAGAGAGAGAGAGAGAGAGAGGAGAGAGAGAGAGAGAGAGTGGAGAGAGAGAGAGATGAGAGAGAGATGAGAAGAGAGGGAGAGAGAGAGAGAGAGAGAGAGAGAGAGAGAGAGAGAGAGAGAAGTGAGAGAGAGAAAGTGAGAGAGAGAAAGTGAGAGAGAGAAAGTGAGAGAGAGAAAGTGAGAGAGGCGAAGAGAGAGAGGAACAGAGACAGAAACGGAGACAGCGAAAGAGATAGGGATGACAGCAAGAGAAGAGTAGAGGGGCACAGGAAGAGAGAGAGAGAGACAGTTGGGTAATTAAAAAATGTCAGATAAAATAAGCCATGTCCGTCAACCCCCAACACTCCCACCCTACCCCACCCAAACCCCACCTCCTTCTTATCTCCTCCCTCTCCTCTTTCCCTCTCCTCAGAAATCCTACTCTCTCTAAGAACCTCAAAGTCAGAAGAATTGTCCAGATCTTGGGGAGGAACTTGCTCCGGGACAAGGCAGGGTGCTCTACAAGGAGCATGTTGAGTTGGCGTCTGCGTCTGTGCTTGGCTGCAGGCCGTCCGTCGGACAGCACTCCAACTAGCTCCCCTTACGGTTACCTAATGCTGCTTTATCCAACCAACCCAGCCCATAGTGAAACAGCTCTGTCATCATTATAAGTATCATGACTACCCCTCCTCCTTTCTCCCTCCCTCCATCCTCTCTCTGGAGAGTGTGTAGCTGGATGGAGGGAACTTTGGAGAAGGAGAATAGAAGGAGAACAAGAGGGAGTTCGGTCAGGGTGGGTGTGATCGTAATCGTTTTCCATTCCTTGGCTGGCTGTCGTCTATGATCCCCCAGCTCCTGTGGACAATAATGGATCTGGTCTGGACCAGAGCCTTGTGCTGTCCACACGAATGTGAACCAAGCACACACCCTTCCCCTCCCGCAGACCAGATGCACACACGCACCGCAGAAACTCGCACACCCCACACAAATGCACACACGCAACGAACACCACACCACAAAGCACACTCAAATGGACAAAGAAGTTATTGTCGTCTGAGTACGAATCTGTCAGGAAACGAATAGCCTGTCACACAAGACCTGCCAATCACACGTCACTCAGTGCACACCGCACACACACGCACACGCACAACACACACAACACTGGAGGGAGTCCAATGCAGGTGTGGTAGGTTTGAATCAGCATGGTTATGTTAGGAGGAATGGAAGCTCACTCAACAGGACAACACCCTGGACCTCTAAAAGGGGATTAGACCTGAGCATGGCTGAGAGAGAGAGAGACTGAGGTAACATGAGTATGAGTGAAAGAGGGAAACAGTGAAAGAGCTTGTGTGGGAGAAAGGGATGTGCGAAAAGAGTTTCCAGGGAAATTGTAGGTGACGTTATTAAAGACAGAGCTGTGAAAGGAGAGCGAATGAAAAATAGAGGGAGATAGGGGGGAGAGAATGAAGGGAGGGAGGGAGGGAGGAAGGGAGACGGGGGGAGAGGATTTCTGTCCTCTCCCAGGCCCTTCCTGGCCCCCCAGCCTAGATGGGGTCACAGACACCCACAGGCCCGGTCACAGCCTGGGACTCGAGTTCCACCTGGCCTGGGGAGAGGGGGTCTGACCTGGGCATGCCCTGGCTATTGTGTGCGAAGGCTGGATATGGCGCCTGGCTGCCTTTGTACGCTCTAATGGAGGACTTTGTCCCCTTGTCTCCTGGTCCCCGGGGGGGGGGTTCCCATCCCTCCTCCTCCCCAGACCCTCACACCCACACCCCTCACCAAATGTCAACAGAAATCTCTTCCATACTTTCTCCTTCCTCCCTCCTTCATTCCTCATTCCTCTCCTCCTTCCGGTCCTGGCATCCCTCCTTCATTGATTCACTCGCTCCATTCATCTGCTCTAAACAAACATGGGTTGTTGTGCAGTTGTCACACAGATTCACGCCTGTTTTTTCAGGGGGGGGGGGGGGGGGGTTGGTGGGGGGCGTGACCACCCCTCTGGGTCATTTACATAAGGTTCTCCATGGTAGAGTCAGGACAATGAGGCCACTGATAGAGAACACTCTTTTAGAGATACAGAACCACCGAAAAAACACAAACACACATTCACACACACTCTCACACACACACACACACACACGTCACGTTAGCCTTCTGCGTCACCATCCCTTTCTCTCTCCCTTCTTTGAGAAGCTCCATCTTTGCACAAATCCCCCTTCTCATAGGAAGTGTACCAGATCTTTCTCCACTACTCTGAGGAACCTTGTTGTCTCATCTAATCTGAGTTTGATCCTGACCCGCCCCCGCCCCCTCTGGAACATCCACACAGAAATCCAGTCTGCTGTGTGTGTGGGGGGGGACAGATACCTCAAACTCAGAACTGCATGGGGAGACCACACACACACAGACACACACACACAGACACACACACACCTCTGCTGGGAGTGGCAGTGAAGCACATACAGCTGGCTCGATCTTCCTGCTTCCTTTTCAGAGCCGCTGGTCCACAACTCATCACACTGGGCGGTATGTGTGTGTGTGTGCGTTTGTGTGTGAAACCACAGTGTGTATTTGTATAATTGTCGGTCATAATTGCCAAGCTAAAGCTTTCATTACATGTGACCATGCGTGCCCACAGCTTCTCCTCAACCTGCAGGCCTTTTCCAGAACTTAAGGAATGTGTTGGCTGATTTATCTTCTGGAGAGTGTGTGTGTGTGTGCACGTGTGTGTGTGTGTGTGTGTGTGTGTGTGTGCAGATATTTGTGGTTCACCACGCACTCACCGTTGCCAGGCACAGCGCATAGCTTTTTACACTTTTCTAAAGTGGAGGGGAACAAACACACTTCAGCACATACACACACACATACACACATCCACACACACACACATCCACTCACACACACATCCACACCTACACACTCAGCTGCTGAGTGTGACAGTTGGAGTCAGCACAGCTCCACTCACCTGAGCCTTAACCACATGCTCCTGCCTATAGGTGCTGAGAGGTGAGGAGAGTGTGTGTGGTACTGACTGGGTTCTGGTACCTGAGACCTTTCTGGACCCACCAACACGGCACTGCATTCTGATGCATGCTGGGATATGATGAAATACCTGGGAGGGTATGTTACACAGACATACAAAAGCATATCACAAACAGATCTCAATATAAAACTAACAAACTGTTTGTATGTGCTTCATCTCTGCCTCAGTGAGAACACTTTCAGACCTCCAGACCTCCTGACAGGCATGAGAGAGTTTCAGTTGGGCTCTTAGGTCTCACATGAATATTCTATGGTTTACCTATTATTAGAGCCTGCAGTACTATACAGAACAACCTATTTACTCTCTCCCTTTCATCCTAAGCTCTCCCTCTCTCTCTCTCTCTCTCTCTCTCTCTCTCTCTCTCTCTCTCTCTCTCTCTCTCTCTCTCTCTCTCTCTCTCTCTCTCTCTCTCTCTCTCTCTCTCTCTCTCTCTCTCTCTCTCTCTCTATCTCTCTCTCTCTCTCTCTCTCTCCCATATACACACAAACATGTACATAGACAAATCTTCACACAAAAAGTCTCATATACACACACACAGTTTACTCTCACTCAAAACCAAAATCATTCAGCCAGCTCTGAGCGTGTGTGTGTGGTGTGTGTGGTGTATATGTGGTGTGTGTGTGTGGTGTGTGTGGTGTGTGTGTGGTGTGTGGTGTGTGTGGTATGTGTGGTGTATATGTGGTATGTGTGTGGTGTGTGTGGTATGTGTGTGGTGTGTGTGGTGTGTGTGGTGTGTGTGTGGTGTGTGTGTGTGGTGCGTGTGTGGTTGGTGTGTGTGTGTGGTGTGTGTGTGTGGTGTGTGTGTGTGGTGTGTGTGTGGTTGGTGTGTGTGTGGTGTGTGTGTGTGGTGCGTGTGTGTGTGTGGTGTGTGTGTGTGGTGTGTGCGTGTGGTGTGTGTGTGGTTGGTGTGTGTGTGGTGTGTGTGGTGCGTGTGTGGTTGGTGTGTGTGTGTGGTGTGTGTGCACATGTTTCAAAATGAATGTAGGAGCAGGATGAGTAAATGATTGAGATGGTTCCCAATAGAAAGGCTGGAATGTAGGACCTTTTAATGTCCTACTCTGTCACGCACAGACACACACACACACACACTCACGCATGACCCCTGTGCCCTGTAAATTAGAGTGCAGATGACTTCAGTGCTCTGCTGTGCTGTACACATGCTCAGCACCTGTTTGCTCTCCTCTCCCCCCCCCCCCTTAGGTCTCATCTGGTTCCTCTCCTTTAACCCCTTGCTCCCCCTTACCTCCAGCTCCACCTCGGACCACTGGACCCACATTGGTCCACAGTGGTTAATGTCTGTGGTGTGTGACGAATGGGGAAATGCCTCCAGTGGTGGTCCTGGAGACGCGTGTCTCAGAAGAGACTGTAACAGCAAACCTGGAGAGGAGACCCACTGGAGACACCACACCACGGACCAGGAACATGACTCCGTTCCTGCTGTGTTGTGTCTGAGACGTGTTAGCGTGCAACGGCTATATGGAGAGAACAATACACGCCACCGCACATTCATCAAAGTCTGTTTGTGTGTGTGTGTGTGTGTGCGCGTGCATTTTTATCAGCTTTTAGAACTGAATCCTTTTCTTGTGCTACCCTGTTCCATTCTTCCTCTTTGTTATTGTTTATGAAACCGGGTCAACCCAGACTTCTGCTGCCTGCCCTCTCCCTTGTAAGGACGGATGCTGACTCAGTGAAGTCTGACTCAGTCTCTGCTGTGCAGGCACACAGTGCACATTTCTGCATTGTGTCTGAACACCTTAAGCTTAGTGCATGCTAGATTAGAATTGTTTAAACAATTGAATAACACAGATTCTTACAGTGTTTTTCAACTGCTTACACACAAAATCCTTACTTGTCACACAATTTCTGAAACCTGACACTCAAACACCAGAACCACAGATCAAATCTGCAAAACCATACCCACATTTTTGGCCTTTGACTCAGTTTTCAATTTCATAAAACTTTTTTTGCAAAACACAACACACACATCTCCATGTAACACACAAAATTCTAACAGGAAGCATCTTGATTTCCTTTTTCAAACACAACCAATCAAAATGCCACACTAATTCACCAGTGCCTCAGTGCCTCACACTAACTCCTCACATGTACAAACACTCATTGCTTTACTCAACACCAACCAATCACGGCTTTAGAATAGGCCTATAAATAGCCTAATTTGAGTCGATTTACAGTGTTGGGTATAATTTGAATCTTTACTGTAGAAATGATAACAGGTATTTAACAATCTACTGTAATGTACACATGTTCTAATGTACACATAATAGCTGTTTCAGCACAACACACGGTATATTACAGTTTTTTTCAAATGCTTACACACAAATTCCTTACTTTTCACACAATTTCTGAAACCTGACACTAACACCAGAATTACACCTCAAATCTGCAAAACCATACGTACATGTTGGGCCTTTCACTCAGTTTTCAATTTCATAAAACACTTTTTACAAAACACAACACACAATTCTCCACGTAACACACAAAATTCTAACAGGAAGCATCTTGATTTCCTTTTCAAACACGACCAATCAAAGTGCCACACTTTGATTGGTTGTGATCACCTTTTTCAAAATTAGGTTTGGTTTCTGTCCTACTACACTCTTTCTTTTGTACTGTGTAATACTGTAACTGTGTACAACCACAGTAAAAAAAAAAGTTCAATCTTGTTTTCGTGTTTACCATGAATTTTTCAACATCTCTGTCATTACAAAAATGTACATAGGAGCTCATGAAAGAAGAGTTTTAGGTTTTGAATAACTGTGTGTATATGAGATATCCAAAAAGGTAATATTATGGCAAAGGTGTTTGCAACGTAAGACAAATGTTTGCTTTTGAAACTTGTTCTGTGATATTTCGCAGTGCTTAATTTTGCAAGAGATGCAAGGCATTTATCATTTTGTGTGTGCAATTCTTGGATTTGTGTGTAAAGTTTTGAAAAAAAAATTGGGAAAAGTTAGTTTTGCACAATTGTCAGTTTTTCACAATTGTTAACACACAAAAGTCAATTTTTTTTGCCCAATTTGGCACTACTTCACACTCCCTTATCTGCATTAGACTCTGACTTTCCTTGTTTACACACTGATGTCAATTACACATCACCTTGTTGTCAAAACACTACACACGATGTTCAGTTGTTGCACACACTTAACCTACAACCTACAACACACAAATATTCAAATCTCTAAACACTCAAGTCTGGTGAGCAATTTGCGATCAGGACTGCAGCATATAAAGGGCCTTGAGCCTCTGTTTTGTTTGGTGAACAATGGAGAACTTAGAACATATGAACAACCAGAGAAGGAGAGGGGTAAGAGTGAGAGGAGAAAGAGGAGGACAAGGAAGAGGACAAGGAAGAGGACAAGGAAGAGGACAAGGAATAGGACAAGGAAGAGGACAAGGAAGAGGAGGGAGAGGATGACAAGGATGAGGAAGAGAATAAGGAGGAGGAAGAGGAGGACGACAAGAAGAAGGAGGAAGAGGAGGACGACAAGAAGAAGGAGGAAGAGGAGAAGAAGAAGGAGGAGGAGGAGAAAGAAGAAAGAGAACGGTGATCTCTAATGAGATTCGGGCCACCATGGTTGACCATGTGCTCAACCATGGTTTGAGCATGAGGGAGGCTGGCCAGAGGGTCCAACCACATCTCACCGCTTCACAGTTGCTGCCATCATTAGAACCTTTAGAATGGAGAACAGGTATGAATTATATTTGCCTTGTGTACTGAAATACTGCATATCAATAGAATACAGTGTGCTCACTGTATTTGCATTTTGCAGGACTGAAAGAGAACCACACCATGGAGGAAGAACATGCACTTTCACAGCCGAACAGGAGACTGACATTGTGAAAATGGTTCGTGAAAACAACACTATCACACTCCGACAGATACAAACCAGGATCCTGGCTGACCATGTCACATTCAGAAACATGGGGGAATGGAATGCCCCAGGAATGCCATGCGGATGAAACAAGTGAACAGGTTCCTATTCGACTGAGTTTGTGCTTGTAAGTCCCATAAATTCAGCACTGACACGCATGTATTGTACCTGTAATCCAATATTGTTCCTTTTCTACAGTGTCTCACTGTAGTCCACTGTGTTGACCCATCTGTGTCCATACTATAACTTGCATTATCATGCTGTCTGTTCCAGCGGATCCAGGAGCATGACACAGCTAATGAGCTATATGAATACATATTCATTGATGAGGTTGGATTCAACCTGGTAAAGAGGAGGCGCCGGGGCAGAAATGTCATTGGCCAGCGCGCCATTGTTGAGGTCCCCGGCCAGCGTGATGGGAACATCACTTTGTGTGCTGCAATGGGTTGAGCAGGCCCGTTGACAGTACTGTACTGTTCAGAAATAAACCATTTTTTGCCGCATATGTGTGCTGTTTTATGTTTGAAAAAATTAGGCCTACACTGAGACATTTTACAAAAGTTGAAATGGCTCATTCCCCAGAGTCATTCGTATGGTGTGTTCCATTTCTAGAATTGTGTTTTCAATTTTGCACTACTGTGTGCTGTGAATGCTTGGTAGTGTGCAGCAAATGCTTATTGTGTGTACTGTTATGAATGGTATGTGTGTGTCATTTGAAAATATGACTGTGTGTACCAAATGAGAACACGAGTTGCATTTTGTGAACTGGTAAGAGATTTACATTTAGTAGACGCTCTTATCCAGAGCGACTTACAGTAAGTACAGGGACATTCTCCCCGAGGCAAGTAGGGTGAAGTGCCTTGCCCAAGGACACAACGTCATTTGGCACGGCCGGGAGTCGAACTGGCAACCTTCAGATTACTAGCCCACTTCCCTAACCGCTCAGCCACCTGACTCTCTCTGAGATTTGATGGCAAAGAGTCATCTTGCAAAGGGAGTGTCAGGTTTATCATTTTGTGTGTGAGGTTTTCAGTTTTGTGTGTGCAGTTTTGAGAAAGCCGTTATTGTTTTGAAAAACGTGTGTTAACAATTGTGAAAAACTGTAATTGTATAGCCAACACAGACGGATGTTGTGTTAACTGTGTTCAGAGTTCAGGAAACTTTTGAAAAGTTTGAAAGTATTGAAAAAATTGTCACAGCGATTGTAAAATACTGTAACTTGTGCTCAAAATCAAACAATGCTTTCAGATCATAAACACAGCAAATCAATATATAAACACTATGGAGCAATCATTAGACACAACACACAAAAATGGAGAACACAGCATCCAGGGCATGTAGTTACAAGTAAAGACAATGGATTTTGGATGTTGAAACACTGGATTTTGGTGTTTCAACATCCATTGACACTTTCCTGATGTATGACTATGTTCAGCCTGTGTTCTGCACCTCTCTTTTGCCAACCGTCTCCGGAGGAGGGGATCCCTCACTGAATTGCTCCTCCCAAAGTTTCTTCAATTTTTTCTCCTCTAATGAGTTTTTCTGGGAGTTTTTCGTTGTCTTCCTTGAGGGTTGAGGTTGGCTGAGGGGCAGTTCTATGGGCGTATGTGAAGCCCTCTGTGACATGGCTTGTAAAAAGGGCTATACAAATACTGTCAATTTGATTTGAAAATATTACAGTAACCATTTAGTACTGTCATGAAAGAAACAAGAAAAATGGATAACAGGGTGTGCTGGATCCAGCCTTGAAAACACCACACCTATGCCACCACAGGCCAATTCCATTGCATCTAGGAAATTTACCCTGGTATATGGGGTTTCGGTCATAGACCTTCCCCCACCATGCAGAGAAAAATTATTTCCGTAATTGGGTTGAGAAAAGGGCTGTATGGTGGAAGGCAAACATTTACAGTAAAAAATGCTGGTTGATGTTGAACTATTCTCGTATACGGACACCACGGTGAAAGCTGACATTGTCCCAAACCAGCATTAGAAACAAGTGTGAAAAATGTTCAGTCATTGTGTTTTACAGATGACAGCTGTGTTGTAGTTGTGTTTACTGTTTGCCGCCTGTGTTTAACATTTTGCAGCACAAGTGCATCACAGTGCAAAATGTTTTTAGTGAATGAGAATGTGTTTAGAGTTTTGTCAAAAGAGTGTCTGATTCGACAAATGGGTTTGGGCCACTGAACATTTGATTCAGAGAATGGGGTTTATTGTTTTAACAATTGTGAAAAACTGTATTTGAGGGCTTTGTGTGGATTTTGAATGCAAAGTTTGGTTTCTATGACAGATAATATGGTTTTGACTATAGTGTTTGATTTTGTGTCAAAAGTCAAGGGTTTGGCCAAAACAGTGTACGTATGAAGACGTGTGTTTAGAGTTTGGAGAAAACACAGTACACATTCAAGAAATGTGTCTTAGCAATTGAGAAAAACTGTAAACATGCATTTTGACATGGGTCAATAGACACTAAAGTTGTCCTATTATGATGTCAGCGGAATTGGCTCTGAACCAATTGAGACAATGGAAGCATTGCTAAATATGTTTCAACATTCCCAAAAATGTATACAAGAAATCAAAATGCAAAAAAATATCAGATCTACATCATGCAAGACATACAACCATTATCAGGATGAATCCAAGTAGAGTTTGTAATCAAGTTAACTACCTTGGTGAGTAACTACATACATTTTGTTTAGAGTATAAAGTTCTTGTTAAAGTAAAACATAAACATTACAATAAGGTAACTATTATCATAAAGTTGACAAATTAGTTTGTTTAAAACTAAAAGCCCCAAACTGAGAGTGGACATTAAGTTTCTCATTATGTTTGTTGAAAGTTTTGCACAGAACTGAGAGAGTTAAAAGGTTCAGAGGATAACTTGTCAGTTTAGATGCAGTTCATAAAAAAACATATATAAACTGCTCTCTGAGCAATTCATGTAAAAAGAAGGTTTGAAGGTGTGAAGGTTACATTACCCACCAAACCACATAACAATACCAAAAATAACAACACATTTCAGTTCAATCCTGTTTACTGATAGATAAGCAACTTTGTATTGGGGATGCTGGGCTTTCCAGGGCAAGTACTGTAAATGTTAACATTGATGTTTTTTTATTAACCTTCTTCAACTGCCCCTTTACTGTATAAGTCACCTAGCCTTTACACTCTTTACTGTGCCTTCCTACGCTTTTGTAAGGACCCAAACTCCTAACACAATACAATGTAATTACATAGCAATACCTAAGTACATGCAGTGGTTTTACAATAGATGTTGCTATGTAGTTGCATGTTAGTCAATATCACGTGTTTTCATGTTCAATTAAATCTAAAACATTCATACGATCAAGTAAGATCATGTTTGGTATGCTAAACTTTTAGACACTTCTTCTGTTCATTCAGCTGGAGATTCCACTCAACCCTCAAGCAGCCAGTTCTCCATCCCTACATGCGGCTCCAACAGAGACCAAGGGGATATGTTTATGGCCCAGAAGATAAAAGTGGATTGTGACTTCATTTTCATTGACTCTTCTGATGAAGACACCTCAGATGATGAATATCCAGACAAGACCTCTTCCGCCGTCCTCACAGCACATTGGTTGACTAAGCAGGCGGCATCCAATTCTTCTGAAAATTCTGCTGCTGTTCATCAGGAGTCCAGAAGCCAGTCCATGGCCTCTACCTGTCCTCCACAACAGCCAGACACAGCTGCCTCAACTTACCCTGGGACAAGCACTTACATCGGCCCCCCACAGCCGGCTGACATATCTTCCAGATCTAGAAATTGTAGCTACCTTGGACGCAGCAACTTTAGTTATGGACTTAACAACTCTTGCTACCCTGGATTTAGTAGCTCTAGTGACCCTGGAGCTAGCACCTCTACCTACCCAGGACCTAACTACTCTAGCAACCCTGGAACTAGCACCTCTAGCTACCCAGGACCTAGCTACTCTAGTGACCCTGGAACTAGTAACTCTAGCTACCCAGGACCTAACTACTCTAGCAACCCTGGAACTAGCACCTCTAGCTACCCAGGACCTAGCTACTCTAGTGACCCTGGAACTAGTAACTCTAGCTACCCAGGACCTAACTACTCTAGCAACCCTGGAACTAGCACCTCTAGCTACCCAGGACCTAACTACTCTAGTGACCCTGGAACTAGTAACTCTAGCTACCCAGGACCTAGCTACTCTAGCAACCCTGGAACTAGCACCTCTATCAACCCAGGACTTAGCTACTCTAGTGACCTTGGACCCAGTTACTCTAGCTACCCTGGATCTAGCAACAGTAGCTACCCTGGATTTAGTTGTTCTAGCTACCCTGAATTTAGTTCCTACAATGGGCCTAGCATGCCACTACATCCTCCACCACATCCTGGTTACATGCACCCTGATCCTAGCTTTATGATGAGCCCTGGTTCCTTTACTCTTAAAGACTATCATATTCCTGGTCTGCCAATCTGCCCTCCACAGCCTCCTGGTGTCTATATGGGCCTTGGTGTAAACTCACATATCTGCCTCCCACAGCAGGGTTGTGCTAGCTCCAACGGCTACTATCCTAGCTCTAGCCTCACTTTGTGCCTTCCACTGGAGGCTAGCACCACAAACTGCCCTTGGACAAGCACGACTACCTGCCTTCCACTGGTCTCCAGGCCTGTCATCATCAATGACGTGGAGATGATCTCACCTCCTGCTAGCCCGAGGATCACTGATCTTTTTGACGAGGTGGAGGACATGGAGGTGGACTTTTACTTTCCCAGCAGCAGCACACAGACAGCTGCAACCCTCCTCCCCTCTGCATCTACCGCCGCAGCACACATGGCCCTCCACCAGGGCTCTCTTGCCAGCCATATCTTTCCCAACCCCAGCTGCAATGTCCTGGGGGGCATCCAGAACAACTCTGTAGCCAAGGCCAGAAAGAGAGGCTGGGAGGCCACTGTGACCCACTATGGACAAGCAGAGGTTGAGCTCATCCCCAAGAAGAGGAGGAGGATGGTCAAGGTTGTTCATCCTCGTGTGCTACGGAGGGGACGCTGAGACACTGTCACGTTTCTCGTTTCCTATTTGAGGTGGAGGAAGAAGGTTTCCCCTTTAGCCTTCTATTGACAGAACTGAGCCACCACCATTCTTTCATTTTCTGAAATTCTTTTGTTACTCTAAAGCATTATAAAATATCAGACATATGAAATATTCCATATTTCCATAGTTGAACTCAATTAGAGTGATTGTTTGGGATCTGGTGACAAATGAAAATGCTAGACGTGAGTACTGTGCAAGAACATCTTTTCAGAAGACTGTGATGAAAAGACCCCCTGAATTTTTGGGACAATTTCTTGACTTTTTGATAATTTTGTTATTGTTATAAAAACTAAGAAGTTCATTTGGGTCACTTTATTTCTTTATTACATGCAAGTGTTTGTCCAAATATTAGAGGCTCAATATTCAATATACAGTATACTGTAATACAAGTGTCATACAATGACTTGGATAGGCTAGGTGTTACTGTATGTGGTGTGCTGCTGGGTCTAATTCAAGTCGATTGAGTATCCTACTTTCACAGGGGAACAAACGCACACACACACACAATCTGAAACCAGAGAAAGTGGTTGGATTATGAAGACAAGCAAAATGAGACTGGGAGAAGGTGAGTAAAGAGAGGAAAGTGAGTGATGACAGCAGAGAATGTGGGTAGAGAGTGAATGAGAGGGAGAGCAATGGGCTGCCATACATGCATGCGTGTGTGTGTGTGTGTG
The DNA here is from genome assembly GCF_963692335.1 of Osmerus eperlanus. Lineage (NCBI taxonomy): Eukaryota > Metazoa > Chordata > Actinopteri > Osmeriformes > Osmeridae > Osmerus > Osmerus eperlanus. The sequence continues at coordinate 5,929,902 of NC_085021.1, forward strand.
TGTGTGTGTGTGTGTGTGTATGTGTATGTGTCTGCGTTTACATGTGAGCAGGACACAAAACAGAAACACATACAGTAGAACTTTCATCTCACCAACACTCCTCCTCACCTGTCCTCTATTCCCTCCCTCCCTTCTCCATCTCCTCATTCCTCCCTCTTGTCTCCATATCCTCCCCTTCATTCCCTCCTTCCCTTTACTGTCAACCTTCTATCCTGGTCCCTGTGTGTGCTTTACAGGTTGGCTAACTGGCCCAGCTGGAAACTGATCCAACAGCTATACTGACACACACACACACACAATTGGGAGAGGAGGGTTGCACTATAAAGTATCCTGGATGGAGTTTCATGTTCATTTCATAGTGCACAGGCTGGTTGTCATAGTAACAGTCTCGGGGTGAGGGGTGTTGCGGGGGTTTTCAAACGAGCCTGTGATGTGGTCAATCGGCCTTTAATACAAGAGCAGCCATCAACACACACACACACACACACCCACAAACACACACGCGCTCAAACATAAGCATACGTGCACACAGATAGACAGTTTTACAGATCCATTAAAAGTTTACAATCCCTCAGCACGTATGGATAGCGCTGTTTAGTGTTCAGGTCACCGTGGCAATAAGGAGAAGACAACCCAGACAGCTGAGGGGTCAGAGGTGGTGAAAGGTCATGACCTCCAGACATTCCCTTACTCCTGGATATAAGGACTGGGGTTGTCATGCGTGCACAGAAACACACACTGTTCTTGTTGGAACAGCCACACAAAGAATTCTGTTTTATTCAAAATCCTGTATACCCTAAACCCTAACTTTAAACTTGACCTTAAACTTAACTTCTGTCCAAAAATCTAACCTGAATGTTAAACCTAACCGTAGCTCCGAACCCTAAAACTCCTGATCCCAACCCTCAATGTAATTCTTCCTCTCAAACTAATTATAACCCTGAACCCCTTTAAAAAACCTTCGAAATAGCACCCAAAAAATACCACACACACGGACACAAATCGGAATCAGGGGGCTGTCAGACATACATGCAAGATGGAGACGCACACACACATACACTGTCGATCAATGAGCACTCACACACACTCATGCGATGAGGAGTGCTAACTCATCATAGGTAAGTCTTCCTGTCTTCCCTGAAGAGCCTTGTATAAACACACACAGACATATGCTAAAGGTTGCCAGTTCGATTCCCGGCCGTGCCAAATGACGTTGTGTCCTTGGGCAAGGCACTTCACCCTACTTGCCTCGGGGGAATGTCCCTGTACTTACTGTAAGTCGCTCTGGATAAGAGCGTCTGCTAAAATGACTAAAGTAAATCACCAACACATTGATCACTGGAGGACAGGGAGTGGTGAGGGGCTAGGGTGTGTGCAATAAAGAGGCTGTAAGGAGTAGGGATGGCATGGTGTGTAGGCAGCAGGGAGTAGGAAATAGGAAGCAGGGAGCGGGAGAATGGTGACACAGCCACCCAACACACAGGGACAATCCCACCTTCTGGTCCCATTGCAGAACAGGAACTGTAGAACATTCTACATAGAAACGCTATCCTTCCCCCTCCCTCCCTCCCTCCATCCCTCCCTCCTTCTTCTTCCTCTCTTTCTACAGGACTTAATCACAGTTTAGCAGATGTCAGACTTGATTTATTTTTCTTTCCTTCCATCTGGGCTGTAAACGAAAAGGTCTGCCTCAGGGGTCTTTCTCTCTCTTTCACACACACACACACACACACACACACACACGCACACACGCACACACACACACGCGCGCACACACACACACACACACACACACACACACACACACACGCACACACACACGCGCGCGCACACACGCACACACACACACACGCTCACACACACACGCGCGCACACACGCACACACACACATTTATACAACACCAAGGCACATGATGATGTACACACATACAAAGCAAAATACATATTTAAAAAGTTATCTTCATCCTTTTCCAGCCACAAGAAACTAATTGAATGAGGTAACAAAGCTGCATGGTTTGAAAAGCTAATCCTGCAGGATAATTCAAGCCACCTCGCTTGATGGCCTGAGTGGCCACTTCCTCTGCCAGGTTGGCAGTGTTACAGCAGAAGGGCAGTTCACCCTTGTCTCAGCATTTTGTTGTCTCTGTGCTGTCAGCAAGGCTCACCACTCGGTTTCTAAAGTAGCCTGTGTGCCACACACACACACACAGTACAGAAGGTGCAGGAAGGATGTGATCAGGTAAAGAGGTGTCAGCATAGTCGATGCTGAGACTGTCTGTTCATCTGTTCATCTGTCTGTCTTTTGTCTAGCTGGCTGGCGGGGAGACTACCTGACTGGCTGGTTTAGCAGACACTTTTCATTTAGCATTAAGTCAAATGTATGTGTATAGCCCTTTTTACAAGCAATGTCACAGAGGGCTTCACATACGCCCATAGAACTGCCCCTCAACCAACCTAAACCCTCAAGGAAGACGATGAAAAGCTCACGAGAGAAAGATGGATGAAACCTTGGGAGGAGCAATTCAGTGAGGGAGATCCCCTCCTCCAGAGACAGTGGGTGACAGAGAGGTGCAGAACACAGGCTAAACAGTCATACATCCAAAAAGTGTCAATGGATGTTGAAACACAGAAATCCAACGTTCAACTCGGGTCAGAGTTGGCGAGTGTCAGTATAAGCGGTGGGACAGGAAGGGAAGGGACCAGGAACCCCCTGTTGTCCATCAAACGAGGAGGCCGATGTCCACTTGCGACCAGGTCCAACGTTGGCAGACCGGCGACCATGCCGCTCAGCTGTTGACAGCTCAACCCCCCACACCACAGGGGAGGTGTGGAGGGGGGACAGAGAGAAGAGAGCAGGAATCATAGAATGCAAAAGAGCAACAAACAGTTACAGTAACAGTAAGGGTGAGGTCCCCACCGAAATGGGTATTTGATGCAGCCCTAGACACCAACACAGCGCCAGCCCCCCTGGATTGGAACATGAAATCTGTTCCAGGGAAGAGAAACAAAATAAGAATGCCCCGTCTCCCATCGTCTCCAACTAGCAACAGAAACAATAACAGTAACAATCATTTACATTTAGCAGACACTCTTATCCAGAGCAACTTACAGTAAGTACAGGGACATTCCCCCGAAGTAAGTTGGGTTAAGTGCCTTGCCCAAGGACACAACGTCATTTAGCACGGCCTGGAATCGAACCAGCAACCTTCTGATTACTAGCCCGATTCCCTAACCGCTCAGCCACCTGACTCCTCAAGTTCAGGTGAACTTAATTTGTCAATTCAAATTATATGATACCTATGCTGACATAAATAGATGCTTCATTTGTCATTTAAAGTTATATTGTACATGTACGGACATAAACACACACTTTAGGTTGTCTTTATTTGTTACGAAGAAAAACTAACACTACAAGCACATACACACAAACTTCAGCAGCCGTAAAACTGACAAAACAGAAAGGTTTTCATTCTAGCTTTGATTGAATGTCGAAACGGTGTCAGTGCTCTCTATGACATCACCTGGACCCAGCATTTTATTGGTTGATTTTGGGAACCACCAGATAGCCGGCATCTTGGGATCGTAGTGTCCTTATTGGATGATAGGGTGCGCAGATACCAGAGAGGTAAGGCGGCGCTAATCCACTGAGAGATTTGTAGGTTTGGAGTAGGACTTTGAAATCAACTCTAGCTTGGATTGGGAGCCAGTGTAGGCAGGCAAGAGTTGATGTTATATGGTCGTGTATTCTGGTTCTGGTCCAGAACATTTTGCAGTCACTTTTCATTTAGCAGACACTTTTTAGCAGACACTTTTATCCAAATAAAATGTACAAATGGTGCATGGAGTACGTGCAGTGGAAAAATCAAAAACTGGAAGGATGGAAAAACATGTCATAATCAAATCCAACGTTGTTCTCCTACTACTCGTCTTCCTCCTCCTCCTCCTCCTCCTCCTCTTCCTCTTCCTCTCTAAAGGGCCCCCGTCTGAGTCAGGGCCCCAGCAGAGAGAAAGAGCGGGAGGAAGGAGAAGGAGGGAGAGATGAATGAGCGAGAGGCCTTCCTACCTAGTGGATCTCTGCTCCGTGGTGGACGTTTCAGACTTCGGAGAACACAGGAACATTCCACACACACACACACACGTGACACCCACACCCTTGAACAAGTGACATTCCATGCTTTGAAGGTCTCATCAAAGACTGTCACTGAATGGCAGCTCATACTGCCTCTCTCTTTTTCTCTTTGGCTCCCCTCTTTCTCGCTCTCTTTCACGCTCACGGGAGAATCACATCGACTTTGGAAAAACAGCCGGAATGAAAGGAAGAGGGACATGCAGCTGAAGAGAAGGGGGAAAGGGGGACAAGAACAAGAAATGTGAGAGAATATTGAAAAGAGTTGACAAGAGACAATGGAGCTAGTATACTTCCTGCTGCTGTTGAAGTGACTGCTCAGTGTGGAGGGGCAACCGTGGGTCCCACTCACACACATACACAGACACAGACAGACACACACATTGTTCAGGAGAGCCCTGTCCCAGGCAGGTCTCCCTGTAGGAAGCAGATGCTCTTTTCTAACCCTAACTAGTTCCCTGACGGGCTCGGCTGATGACTTCATCAGTACCCAGCCTCGGCCCTGTGGAGCCCCTCTGACACCGCCTCTCTTTCACGCTCCTCGCTGCATTTTGGTCCTTCTAGCCCTTTTCATACTTTCCTTTCCTTGTCGGCATTCTGTTTTTCCTGTCTGTGCTAATTGAGACCACATTCTCTCTCTTACTTTCTACTCTCACACAATTTATTTAGGTTGGAGAGTAGCTTAAGCAATGAATAGGCACTTGTGATGGCACTTTCAACATTTGTCTTTCTTGGCTTGTCCTCCAATACCCCGTGGATTAATCCAAACTATTTTTAAATCTGTCTCACATCTTTTTAAATATTGTCAAATAAAGTTTGAGTTTATTACCATTAATACAGAAATATTTGGGCAATGTATCTTGTTCCCCATTGCCTCCAGTTGCATTGCCAACAATGATCCATCTACACAGCAAAATCGACAGACTCAAATGAACACTATTGGAGTTAATTTTAACACTTTTAAAGTGTCCCATGGGGTCCACACTCCACAGTGTCAATGTAACACTTTTTAAAGTGTTGCCATTTTAACACTGTTATATAGTTAATTTTAACTCTTTTATAGTTGAAATTTAACACTACTCAAGCGTTAGTTTCTCAACACCAGTGGGTAGTGTTAGAAATTAACACTCACAGGAGTAATTAATTAACTCTTAAAGTGTGATTTGTATACTATAAAGGAGTTGCCTCATTAACACTATAAAGTGTTATTGCTGTTACTCCCCCCCCAAAAAAAAAAATTTAATATAAATGTCAATAATGAAAAATCTTGGTCAATAAAAAATATGAATGACAAGTTGATTACTTTAACAGTTTTATTTTTTCAAATGCATCAACATTACTTAATATTTTTTCATTACTGTCAATTTATCTAAATTTAACAATAAGGCACTATGTACGCTCTTCGACTATTCTCATTAGAGCACTGCTTGTCAAATGGTCTAAAATAAGTCAGTTCTTTCACAGAGATGACAGAAAACTCATTCATTTGGTCTTCAATACAGTATGCATTTAAGTGGTCATCATAGTACATTGTTTCTACATTACAGGATATTATGAAAGCACGCTGTTCATGTATTATAATATCACAGATCTTTTTGAACACAGGGAGATCATCGGTACATCCAGTGCATATGTACAACCCATCCTGGTACTCAGTACCGTAATATCTGACCCACCTTGTACTTGTAACATTTGAACAGGCTTCTAAATGTAATGTCTCACTAATTTCTTCCCCACCTTGCAAGTTGCAGATTTCTTTGGATGATGTAGGACCAAATTCAAACCTTCTAAAGCAATAATTTTCATAGTTAAATGCCAATTGACGCTGATGTTGTTTTACTAATGATTTGGTGAGATTCTTAAAATTTTTGCCACATCTTTAAAAAAAATTGTGTTTAGCTTCAAATCGCATGCACCAGATGTGGATAAGAGGGCCAATTTTTTTAATGCATCTGGGATAGTGTACCATCAAGTGGTGCTTGGGAATCAACTTCTTGTCAGGAAACAAAGCTTTAAACAGAGTGTGGTGATCACAGATCAGATGTTTCAAGTAACATATCATTCCATCAGTTATGGTGTAGGAGAACACTATATTGACAATCTGAATCAGAAGCAGCAGAAAGTTCCAGTGACTGTTATTCTTTTCAATGACATCACCAAATATTAGTGGAGTGTTACGCAGGAGACACCATGACTGGATGGCATTCAAACCCAGGTGTTTGCTCTTATCATCCATTTTGACCCCACTTGGTTTGTTTTTACGCTCTGTGTAACCATAATTAAAGCTCTGTATCCTGTCTGACAATGTTTTCAAAGAGATATAGTCCTGTTTAACAAGGTATTCAAAAACCAGCTTAAGTTCGTACTGTACCACACCCTCCAGCAGATCGTGCATGATGTCAACAGCATAGTTGTCAGTGCTATGGAAATACTGTAAGGAGTTGAGTACACATGACTTTTTAACACCATATATTGACCGCAGTTCAGGATTTTCATTTAGTGCCTTACAATGTTCAGTATAAAGCTCTTTGGAACGGAAAATTAACCCAGGATGATCTTCAGTAAATATAGATTGAATGTCTTGCTTACTGATTAAACAAAATCTACAGAAATGGGTTGCGCTGAATGATTCTACAAAGCCCAACAAGCCATTTAAAGCCAAATTATCTCCCGTTACTTGAATGACTGAGCCAAACAATGGTTGTTCAAAACAAGGAAGCTTTAGGCCTTCAGTTTCTAAAAGCTTCAGGTCATCAATAAGAGGCTTTAGTATCACATCAAAACTGTATTTTTTCAGATCTTCAGAGTGAAACAGAACTGCAAGATGTACATTCATCAGAACTGAGTTACACTTGGGTGGAAGATTTTTTAAAGTAAAGTAGACACAACCTAGTTTGTGGATCCCCTTTTTGGAACCAAGAGGGTTAGCCGTTTCAAAGTCATCATAATATAGTAGAATCTGTAAAGCATGCTTTTGCTGTGAGAATAGGGCATGGTTTTGGCAATATGACCCATCATTGATGTCTTTGTAAATGCCATTTTCACTGTGTTTGTCCTGTAGAAAGCTTTCTCTTACTTGATCATTTTTGAATATGGATTTAAGTGTACCCAGAATGGGTACATACATGCACTTGTCTGTTACAGGAACCTGACTGTATACCCTTGTTATTCTATCTCTGCGCAAATCCAGTCTCACCCCGAGGACACATTCTTTAGGTTCATTTATTTCCCATTTTTCCTCATAATATTTACGCCTTTTTGACTCTGTGTTTAATTCTGAAAAAGGATTACCTAATTGATCAAAACAATCATCTATTCTGGATCCTGTAGTGTCTGTACTTTCTGAAAACAATGTCTTAAGAACTGCATTTTGTGCCTGACTCTTAACATCATTGACAACTTCTTCCATTGAACAAACAATTGTTTGTACAGCACTTTCAGAGATACCCGATGCTTGCAAATGCGCAACAATTGATCCACACATTGACAATAGTTGACTTGTATCAACAGAGCTTTGTGAGTTTTGCAAAGTGGCAACAAAAGCTGGGCGATCATTTGAACATTCCGCCTCACAAGTAGAAGAAGTAGAAACATCATGAACAATGTCAATCTCTTGATCAATCTGACTATGCACCTTGCTGAGGTGCTTTCGGAAGCCACTATAAGTACAAAATGATAATGGGCAACGTAGCTCTCCACATTTTAAACGCAACTTTTTACCAGGATATAAACCATGTTGGAATTTTAAATGTTGACAAAGAACCACACAGGTTTTGTGGTTAGTTTTACATACAAAACATGTCAACATCTTCAAGGCTGTTTATCGGTTACAGCATCACGCTGCAGCAGTCGTGCTCGAACTTCTTTAACACGGGGGCTTTCCTTTGCTCTTCCGACATCGATGTTATAAATAGTAGTTTGGATAAATGTGTAGAAATTACAGAGAGCTTCGTCATATGAGAGACTGAAGACGTAGTGAGCTTTGAACAGTTCATCAAAAGCTGCCACTGATGTGTGTGCCTTGCATGGGATTGGTTTTCCATCGATAATAAGGTAGAACCTTTGGATATCTTTCTTTTCCTCACCCATGCAAAGGAGGAACGGTTGTCTTGCATCGGCACTCTGAAGGAAGGTAGTCATACTGGCTCCTTCCTGTAGGTAAGTAAAGGGACATAAATTACTATCACATCTCTTTCTGCAGATATAGAGCAAAATGACAATTGTCTCAGAATACCAAGATCCATTCCGAGATTCTTGGTGTAGATTCAGATCTATAATGTTTAAAAAGGAACTTTTGCATACCTTAAGATATCTAACAAGATGGCTGGTTGCTTGAGCTGAACTGATCTTGGCAGTTTTTTTCTGGCCCCTTGAAGTTGGAGGGAGCAGATGCAGCAGCAAAAGGATTGAGGACATATCGCTGTCCCATCCTAAAGGCATTAAAAATATATGTATTTATTTAGTATAATTAGTTTAACATTGAAATATATATTTTAGCAAAACTTTTTATACTGACCGTTGTTGTCTTCAGGTTCGGGTTCAGTTGCTGACAGCAACTCATCTATATTCTTTAAAGACTTGCAGTCTGCGATGATTTTTGGCTTGAAGAAAGTTGACCACTTTGACAGGAACTTCTGAGAAACTTCGTCACCAAACATCATCGAGAAATCCTGGTCGATCTACAAACAAAGAAAACAATATTGTAATATAAAGGTTTAAGCATACCTGACAAAATTGATAAAAGGTCAAATACTGAAATGGAAGATTGAAAGAAAATTAAAGACATTATAGTATAGTGCAGTAGACTATTTTATTGTCCTGCACTGTACTATATTACTGTTCTATACTGGACAGGACTACTACTACCAAAGCAAAAGATTTTTCTTACCAATCCAGGTACATCAAGGAAACGAGGGAACACATCCAGGACTGAAGATGATGCATCATCACCAACCATCTTCTGTCGATACTGGAAAGTCGCTCTCATCTTCTCTTTAACCACAGATTCATCGCTGGAATGTCTTATTGTAGATATCGCCTCCCTGCAATCCTCACCAAATAGCTGTTGACAGGTTAACAGTGATTCTCGTCTGGTTTTCGGACCATCCTGAAGAACAGTCTTGGAACGAGCCCGTGAACCAGCAAAGGTGTTGCGTTGAACCGTCTTGATCCTCCATGAAATGAAGCCAGTATTACCCTCAGGATCATAGTAGTGTTCCTTTTTAAAGAAAGGCCCAAACAGAGGCATCTCGTGCTTTACTTTAAGAATAAGTTACTCAACACAATAATTGTAGACAGTGAATATACTGCAAAACATATTACAAAAACAGGTGGAAAATGCAAGGGTGAGCAACCTATAAAAACTCATCTGAAACAAGAGTACAAACTAGAAAACTGAATAAAATATTGAAATCACACTGATTTGGTTTTCAGATAGAAACCAAGAACTTACATATCCATGTTTGGAGAATGGATCTTGGAGGTATGGAAAAAGAGTCACAATTCCCAGTGCATAATTTGTTCTCACGCTTGACGGTGGAATCCTCCTTTCAAAATAAGTCATAGTTTACTTTTAAGCATGTATGTTTTGTAAGAATAAATACACCTTTACCACTAACACAGAACAGCATTATTTAGCTACGACACATGACTGTTCCAATAACAAAGTGACATGCAATTCTTACCCATGTAGCTCCATCATGTCTGCAACCAGGATGTTCACCATTTGTTTACGTGTTGCATCTGTTAGTGTTTTAGTCTTATCATACTCGTTGAAGACTTCTTCACCCTTTGGATTCGCCCTTAGAACACCATCAACTTTCTAATAATTAAAAAGTAATGCCATTAGAATAATTACATTATTCTAATGGCATTACTTTACTGAGAATATATTTACAAAACACTTGTACAAAAAAAACTAATTAATTGAGGATTTGAAATGGATGTATTCAAAGCTTACTTGTCTTGCTTCATTCTGATCCATTAACCCTGTTGGGTTCCTCCTCTTTCTTGTGGATTCAAGAATAAGTGTAGAATCTGAAGAATGGGATAAAGCTGGGGATAGTGCAGTCTCTGTCACTACCAAGGATGAATGGGATGAAGTTGGGGACAGTGAAGTAAGTACAGAGGAGGATGCTTGATCTGCGACCAGCTCAACATCCAGATCTACAAAATGGCAGACAGAACAAAGACAATTTAAATGTACCCATCAGTAACAAAACGATCTTAATACAAATTTAAAAAGTTCTAAGCATAATATATTCTTCTTTAATTACTACCCATGTATATATCATATGTATTTAAGATAATGATCAATAGTATATCAAATTATTGCATAGTTTGAGGTCCCTCAAAAATATATATTTCGACAAAAAACTGTGCCTTCTACTTGGCGCTGCCTGTGATACCTCATCAAATCCCTGCCTCCACATCCTTACCCATTACTGGTAAAGGAATCTTGAAGGTCAAGACACCTGACTTGACAAGCTCATCAAAGATATCTCCATCCACCCCTGTTCCTGACATATCTGTGATGGTGATCTGGCCCTCACTGAAGCTGTCTGGCTGCAGACTAAACTTATCTTTCACTAGAAGAATAAAAAGTATAGTACACAGCAATAACAATATAAATTAGTCATGGAGATTATTTTTTCATGTTTGGAGACAACTGTCATTAAGATTCTAATAACACTCGTACTTTTGACCTCTTTATTAAGAGAATGGTTAACATTGAATGTTCAACTACAGTGAGAACAGTATTAAATGCAAAACATATAGCCATAAACTACAAACCTTCTTGAAGGAACTTATCAAATTGAAATACTTCATCAGTCTCTGGAATTTTCACATATTTTAGGACTCCTCCAATCTCCACTTTCGCCAACATTTCCTGTAAAATTATATAGAATAAACATGTTATTCAAGCCAGACTAATAAGGTCCAAATAGGAGCCAGAGTCATGCCTATCTAAAACAAGAGTTATTAGCACATGAAAACAACATGAATTAGCACAGTGCTAATAGTCTTTTATCAAAGCCTATTGAATTTCCACTTGTCCAGCAGCCATTTCTAGCCAGGCTGAGTCAGTCGGTAGGAAATAAATACCCACGTGCACCTGTTTTAAGCATCATCATTAGATACCAGCAGAAAAGTCGAAGAGCTTAGCTAACCTCAGCCCTAAGCAGAGCTTTAACATGGCATTCTGCCTAAAGGTAGTCAAACTGGAGTTGTTATGCACTTCAAAGTTTGCGCATATGTTGCATGAAATAATTCCATTCGATTGTGAAGAGCGTTACGCGATGTAACTCGTGGCGCTGAGTGAACGATATGCAAAAAAAAAAGCTTCTTTTAGAAAGGAATCCTTCAAATTAACTGTACTATTGTAACTTCAAATTAACTATCTACACGTCTGATAATCAAAATGTTATTTAGATATACATATACACAGTCCTCATATCAGAATATTTGCTTCCACGCGGCTTACACGTGGGAGCTCTTAGCTAGACTACCTAGGTTTGCTAACTAGACATTTTTTTTATTCAAAAGAATGTTGGCATAACTGAAGTAACGTCACAACTTACATTGCCAAACTTTAGAAACTCAACAGTAATTCCATTTAGCTCACAGTTAGACTTAATAGACCAGTAATCAGAAAACGTGTTACAGTAGAAGAAACAAACGCTTGCTAACGTTAGCTTGCCAGTTACTGTATAGTAGGCGAAGACTTAGTTTGTCCGCTCTGGGCTAACGTTACGGTTGCTAGCTACTAGTAACTGACATTAGCCCTGGCTGGAGTAAAAACGGCAGCCTAACAGTTAGCTAGCTATAAATATCATAGCTCTACCAATGTCTAAATACATATTTCCATCTGTATATCACTCATTAGGTAATCTAATTAACTGTTACTTACCGACACAATGCAACAAGATTTCTTCAACTGACTTCGAACAAAAAAAACTGATGTGCGTTCCAGTTGCGTTGTGCAGCGACTGAGGTAAATTACTTGACTCCCGCCATATGGTTGCTCTCGCGAGATTATTGTTCCCATCAGGGTAGAGGGTAGTTACACCAGAGAATGTTCTGGTTACACCCTAGCTGTGAGACTGACAACTCCGAGAGTTGGTTTCACAATAACAATTATAACACTCCATTTTGACCCCAACTCTTTTGTGGTGCAGTGTGAAATCCAACAGATTTAACAACATAAAGATTTAGATCAATTCCAAATAGAGTTTGATTGACTATATCTTAATCAACACCAGACTTTTAACTCTGCTTAATTTGCTGTGTACCATAGTAGCCTCATTGGTTAAACTCATAATAGAATGTTATAAATTTCCTGAGTTGATTTAAGACTAACTCTCCTCCCTCCCTCCCTCCCTCCATCACCCCTCATCCCTCGTCTAGGTAAATAAGCCTGGTCTGCCACCAGTTCCTTCAGAGACCCGTTATCTCCTGCTGGCGTCCCTAAACACTCACACACTCAGATTATCACCTTGCTTATCACACACACAATTACAAGGGCAAGTTGACACACACACACACACACACACAATGGGCTGGGGTCCTCCATTTAGCAGGCTGTGTGAGATTGTAACAGGAAAGGTGGAGAGAAAGGCTTCCAAATGGGAAAGTGAAAGGAGAGGTGAAGTCTGCGGTGTCCTGCATCGACGTGGTCGAGTCTCTGACACACAGATATATCCATCCAGGGTTCCTGAGTCAGTTTTGCTCTCCGTTTGAAATAAGGCAGATATACAGAGATTCAGAAGGTCAGAAGTTTTGTGGGCTGAACTGGCATCCCATAGAGGACTTCGATGGAGGTTTATATGGGGGGGTGTAGGGAGGTCAGTAGATGCTCCAGGTCCTCTGAGGAGTCTCAAACTGGTTCCAGGAGCAGAATGTAACCTGCCGACCTCAGTGTGTGTGTGTTTGAGGAAGCTGCTCAAACACACACACACGTACACACACACACACACCTCATTATTCATGAGGAGATGCTGCTGGTGATGATCCACCAGCAGTCTCCACCCTGACCCCTGACCCCTGCAGTGGCAGAAGCTGGGTTCGCTCTCCCTCAGCGGAGTCGCGTCTGTGAGGAATGGTCCCCACACACTCCTCCATCTTCCTCTCGTTCTCTCCCAAGTTCCTCACCTTCCTCTCACCTCTCCTCAGGGCTTACCACTCTCCTCTGCCATCATCCCTAATCTCTCTCTAATTTCCCCCTCCGCGACCGCCATTAGTGTAACTAACCAGCACATTCTCTGGTCCAATCCCCCCCAGCCATGAGTCTTCAGAGGGTATAGTCATCTTCTGCCAAACAGGCCTGGAACCAATAACCATTAACAGCTGAACAGCCCTAAAACAGAGTAGATGGGAAAGGAAGAGGAAGAGGAGAGGACAGAGAGAAACAAAATCTCAGAGACAGACAGATGGACAGACAGGCAGGCAGGCAGGCAGACCCACACAGGGCTAGGTTCAAACTTGACAGGGATACCTCAAAACCAGTGAAACATCTTTCTAACGTGGTTCGTGACCTGCTGGTGCTGATAGAGAACAGAGACACACACTCTCACACACACACTTCTCCCAGGGTTCTATTTTCAGTTGTGGTTGTGTATAGGTCGGATTGGTGATCGCGTTACAGTTTGTTATTGCACTCTTTTCTGTGCTGCTGGTTATTCCATGAAGACTTACACACACACACACACACACACATACCCACTACACGGCTCTCAGCACCTCCACTCCCCAACCCTTCATTGCTGAAAGGAAATGTCAGTTGTCTGTGCTGTCAAAATATAGTTTCTTATTTTCTTTGTGCGGCGACTTATAATAAAGTGGCTTGTGGGGTTGGAGGGGGGGGGGGTTGTGGTTGAGGGTTTGAGGGTTGTGTGGGTAGGTGGAGGAGGAGAGGAGGGCGGCCAGGATGAATGCAGGGTCTGGCTGTAGGCGGGAGACAGAAGAGGGGGATGCGGGGTGGGGATGGGAGAGGAGAGGTGGTGATGATGGGGCATAAGGGGTCTCCAGGAGACAGATGACAAGTCCTGGGAGGACCCCTCGTTGCTTCTCTGCTTAGCCCACCTATATCTCTCCTGTCTACAGGCCAGCGCTAGCGCTAACCTCCTCACTGCTAATTGATCCATGATAGTCCTCCAAGGGTACAGTGGTGAGGCACCAGTAAGACCATGTGAGTGTGTGTTTTTGAGTGTGTGTGTATGTATGTGCAGGGGACGGGGGGGTGACCACCTGACAGAGTGATGGATGAGTGTAAGAGCATGATTGGATAAACAGGAGTGCTGAGTTGCGGTGGTACTGTGGGTGTAGAAGGGAGATTAGTCTCTCACACACACACCCCACGCACGCACACACCCCACGCACGCACACACCACACAGCCTGAAGTGATGCTGTTACTGCAGTGATATTGTGTCATTAATGGTTACAGTACAATGATGCTGTTACTAGTTAATTCATTTCATCACTAGTGACAGTACGGTGATGCTGTTACTACAGTGACATCATGTCATCACTGGTTACAGTGCGGTGATGCTGTTACTACAGTGACATCATGTCATCCATCACTAGTTACAGTATGGTGATGCTGTTACTACAGTGACATCATTTAATCACTAGTTACAGTGCGGTGATGCTGTTACTACAGTGACATCATGTCATCACTACTTACAGTGCAGTGATGCTGTTATTACAGTGACATCATGTCATCACTAGTTACAGTGCGGTGATGCTGTTATTACAGTGACATCATGCATCACCAGACTCTAAAGGTCCGTTCACATCAAGAACGATAACAATAACTATAACTAGTTATCCGCATATTTGAAATGGAAGACAACATTGCGAGAAGCTTAGCGTCAAGGTTGGTGTGGATGCAAATATAGTTATCGTTATAGTTATCGTCCTTGGTGTGAACAGGCCTTCATGCTACTCCTGTTCCCTGGTCATTGTGATTGCTTGTTTAAGTCAACCAATCTTATTTCTTTCTGGCCTGAGAAAGTTGGATTGAGTGAAACGCCCTCAGACTGTACAAAAGCAGTTTCTTGTGGCAGTGACCTGGATTCTGGAAAGCTCTAGTAAACCACAACACACATGCACACACACTTATAAACATAATTTCCCTTAACAGATATACAAGGAGAACATGTTATTTACCATGTTTTCAGTTTCCTCACGTAAAACCAATTTCTGTAATAATTTCCAGAATGCTCCATGACAGTATATGAGAAATGATAAACTGATAAACATTTACTGAGACAAACATGCAGACAGGCATGCAGGCAGGCACACAGACAGACAGACAGGCAGGCAGGCAGACAAGCAGACAGACAAGCAGGCAGACAAACAGACAGACAGACAGACAAGCAGACAGACAAGCAGACAGACAAGCAGGCAGACAGACAGGCAGGCAGGCAGGCAGGCAGAATGGCAGGCAGACAAGCAGACAGACAGCTCAGGGACTTTGTAAAAGTGAGGCCCCAAGCACTCAACTGAAAGAGGAGGAGTAGTGTTCCACCCATACTCAGTTTGACAGAAAGAAAGAGAGAATGATAGACAAGGATAGGGGGAGAGGGGGGAGAGAGAGAAAGTGGAGGGGTTTGTGTGTGTGGGGCGTACATTCCATTTCATTAAACAACTCCCTATAGAGTGTAACCGATGTAAAAACTGATAGTATTCTGTTTGCCAAATGTATGTGGCTAAACTTATTAGTGTGCGTGAGAGTCAGTGTCTATGTGTGTGTTTGTGTGTGTGAGGGTGTGTGTTTTGTGTTGAAATTAAGGTAAGCGCATCCAGACTTCTACAGCAGATTGAACCAACAGAAGATGCTGAGGTGGCATCCCCCCCCCCCACACACACACACACCCTCCATCCTCCTCACTTGGTGCCATTACTTCCTGCCTCTCCTCCTCCGCTCCTCAGGGCACTGGTGGTGGTCACTCACATGTTTTACACATCAGGGCCACCGACCGACTGACTGTCTCCGGCTTTCTTTCGCCTCTTTTCCACTTCCCCTTTTCCTGTGCACTCCCCTCTCTACCTCTTCATCCTCCTCTCCTTCCTACATCTCCTCTGCTCTTCACACCTATGTGCTTCCAAGACGTCCCTGACCTAGTGGGCCTGGCACCCCCAAACATGCCAGCGCCCCCTGCTGTCTCACTCCAGGCTGACACTCTCCGATCACACCCCGGTTGCCAGGTTTAGATTAATAACTTAAACCACATGTTTACAGACGACCATGAAATACAGTTAGGTTGGGTGCAGACTGGGTTCAACCCACCATAAATTATGTTAATATACAGAACTGAGGTACTAGTGCTACAGTAATGGTTTAGTTTTGTTGCAATATATATATATATGTGTCAGACTCAATAAAATATATTTCTTTCCCTCATAAATCCCTTTATGTGATTTGGGTAAAGGTTTTTTATCTGGCCATGTCTAGAGACATTCTATTGGTTGGGCCACTCCTCCACATATAAAGTACATACATCATAAGGTAAGTAAGAACATTTGTAATTTCATTGAACGTAAAATAAATCGCTGTTCTTCATTAACAGGTTGCCCCGGTTCACATTTTTTAAGAATGAGGATAAAAACAGCAAGTAATTTAAAGGAACAGTTTAGTGCATTTACATTTCTAATATTAAACTCCAGTGTGCTACTAGTCATTGACTTGCAAACTGTCACTCCACATACATTAGTTACAGTCATAAACTGTGAACCAACCCTCCACTGACACCTAGTGGTCACACACAGCAGTGCACTTTCATACAAACAAAACACTGATCATCAACACTTCTATTCATGTGTCGTATCACAACCAATTGCAAAGCTTTTAGCACCTCAACTGACATTGTAAATGTTACACCATAGAAAAAACTGTCAACATATTTGTAAAGAATGCTGTAAAGTAAAACGTTTTGTGTAGTCTAATTGTAGTCCTAACAACTCCCAAGGTTCAAAGGATATAATACATGTTTGTCACATATTGCCCACCACAGTAGCTTGCATAAGACAGTGATTTTTTACTGCTTTCAATTTACACGCATCCATAAGATCATCTTAGTCTATCTACAATAAAAAAAGGTTTATCGGCAAAAAAAAGTACAGTCAAGTACAGTCATCCATAATCCAGCATTAGGATGTGTGTGTATGTGCACTGACATGGTTGGTGTATAATAGTGTGTGTGTGTGTGTCTCCAGTCCCAAGCTCAGGTGAGATGCTGCAGGAACCACAGCACCATGTTGAGGAAGCAGTCGGCCTGGGTGATCACGCCCGCTAGAGAGTGACCCTCCTCAGCAAACCACAGCAACCTGCAGGGGGCGCCACAGAGCAACGCACTAGTCACAGCCCTCAACTGGCACTTTTAACCATGGTGATCAGTATTAGAAGTGTGTGTGTGTGTCTGACCTGACAGGGCTGCCCCTGCTCTTCAGGTGTCTGTAGAGTGTGTGTGTGTGTGTGTGTGTGTCTGACCTGACAGGGCTGCCCCTGCTATTCAGGTGTCTGTAGAGTGTGTGTGTGTGTGTATCTGACCTGACAGGGCTGCCCCTGCTCTTCAGGTGTCTGTAGAGTGTGTGTGTGTGTGTGTGTGTGTGTCTGACCTGACAGGGCTGCCCCTGCTCTTCAGGTGTCTGTAGAGTGTGTGTGTGTATCTGACCTGACAGGGCTGCCCCTGCTCTTCAGGTGTATGTAGAGTGTGTGTGTGTGTGTGTGTGTGTGTGACTGACCTGACAGGGCTGCCCCTGCTCTTCAGGTGTATGTAGAGTGTGTGTGTGTGTGTGTGTGTGTGTGTGTGTGTGTCTGACCTGACAGGGCTGCCCCTGCTCTTCAGGTGTCTGTAGAGTGTGTGTGTGTGTGTGTGTGTGTGTGTGTCTGACCTGACAGGGCTGCCCCTGCTCTTCAGGTGTCTGTAGAGAGTGTGTGTGTGTGTGTGTGTGTGTGTGTGTGTGTGTCTGACCTGACAGGGCTGCCCCTGCTCTTCAGGTGTGTGTGTGTGTGTGTGTGTGTCTGACCTGACAGGGCTGCCCCTGCTCTTCAGGTGTCTGTGTGTGTGTGTGTGTGTGTGTGTGTGTGTGTGTGTGTGTCTGACCTGACAGGGCTGCCCCTGCTCTTCAGGTGTCTGTAGAGAGTGTGTGTGTGTGTGTGTGTGTGTGTGTGTGTGTGTGTGTGTGTGTGTGTCTGACCTGACCTGACAGGGCTGCCCCTGCTCTTCAGGTGTCTGTGTGTGTGTGTGTGTGTGTCTGACCTGACAGGGCTGCCCCTGCTCTTCAGGTGTCTGTGTGTGTGTGTGTGTGTGTGTGTGTGTGTGTGTGTCTGACCTGACAGGGCTGCCCCTGCTCTTCAGGTGTCTGTGTGTGTGTGTGTGTGTGTGTGTGTGTGTGTCTGACCTGACAGGGCTGCCCCTGCTCTTCAGGTGTCTGTAGAGAGTGTGTGTGTGTGTGTGTGTGTGTGTGTGTGTCTGACCTGACAGGGCTGCCCCTGCTCTTCAGGTGTCTGTGTGTGTGTGTGTGTGTGTGTGTGTGTGTGTGTGTGTGTCTGACCTGACAGGGCTGCCCCTGCTCTTCAGGTGTCTGTGTGTGTGTGTGTGTGTGTGTGTGTGTGTGTGTGTGTGTCTGACCTGACAGGGCTGCCCCTGCTCTTCAGGTGTCTGTGTGTGTGTGTGTGTGTGTGTGTGTGTGTCTGACCTGACAGGGCTGCCCCTGCTCTTCAGGTGTCTGTGTGTGTGTGTGTGTGTGTGTGTGTGTGTGTCTGACCTGACAGGGCTGCCCCTGCTCTTCAGGTGTCTGTAGAGAGTGTGTGTGTGTGTGTGTGTGTGTGTGTCTGACCTGACAGGGCTGCCCCTGCTCTTCAGGTGTCTGTGTGTGTGTGTGTGTGTGTGTGTGTGTGTCTGACCTGACAGGGCTGCCCCTGCTCTTCAGGTGTCTGTGTGTGTGTGTGTGTGTGTGTGTGTGTGTCTGACCTGACAGGGCTGCCCCTGCTCTTCAGGTGTCTGTGTGTGTGTGTGTGTGTGTGTGTGTGTGTGTGTGTGTGTGTCTGACCTGACAGGGCTGCCCCTGCTCTTCAGGTGTCTGTGTGTGTGTGTGTGTGTGTGTGTGTGTCTGACCTGACAGGGCTGCCCCTGCTCTTCAGGTGTCTGTGTGTGTGTGTGTGTGTGTCTGACCTGACAGGGCTGCCCCTGCTCTTCAGGTGTCTGTAGAGTGTGTGTGTGTGTGTGTGTGTGTCTGACCTGACAGGGCTGCCCCTGCTATTCAGGTGTCTGTAGAGTGTGTGTGTGTGTGTATCTGACCTGACAGGGCTGCCCCTGCTCTTCAGGTGTCTGTAGAGTGTGTGTGTGTGTGTGTGTGTCTGACCTGACAGGGCTGCCCCTGCTCTTCAGGTGTCTGTAGAGTGTGTGTGTGTATCTGACCTGACAGGGCTGCCCCTGCTCTTCAGGTGTATGTAGAGTGTGTGTGTGTGTGTGTGTGTGTGTGTGTGACTGACCTGACAGGGCTGCCCCTGCTCTTCAGGTGTATGTAGAGTGTGTGTGTGTGTGTGTGTGTGTGTGTGTGTGTGTGTCTGACCTGACAGGGCTGCCCCTGCTCTTCAGGTGTCTGTAGAGTGTGTGTGTGTGTGTGTGTGTGTGTGTGTGTCTGACCTGACAGGGCTGCCCCTGCTCTTCAGGTGTCTGTAGAGAGTGTGTGTGTGTGTGTGTGTGTGTGTGTGTGTGTGTGTGTCTGACCTGACAGGGCTGCCCCTGCTCTTCAGGTGTGTGTGTGTGTGTGTGTGTGTCTGACCTGACAGGGCTGCCCCTGCTCTTCAGGTGTCTGTGTGTGTGTGTGTGTGTGTGTGTGTGTGTGTGTGTGTGTCTGACCTGACAGGGCTGCCCCTGCTCTTCAGGTGTCTGTAGAGAGTGTGTGTGTGTGTGTGTGTGTGTGTGTGTGTGTCTGACCTGACCTGACAGGGCTGCCCCTGCTCTTCAGGTGTCTGTGTGTGTGTGTGTGTGTGTGTGTCTGACCTGACAGGGCTGCCCCTGCTCTTCAGGTGTCTGTGTGTGTGTGTGTGTGTGTGTGTGTGTGTGTGTGTGTGTGTGTGTGTGTGTGTGTGTGTGTGTCTGACCTGACAGGGCTGCCCCTGCTCTTCAGGTGTCTGTGTGTGTGTGTGTGTGTGTGTGTGTGTGTGTGTGTCTGACCTGACAGGGCTGCCCCTGCTCTTCAGGTGTCTGTAGAGAGTGTGTGTGTGTGTGTGTGTGTGTGTGTCTGACCTGACAGGGCTGCCCCTGCTCTTCAGGTGTCTGTGTGTGTGTGTGTGTGTGTGTGTGTGTGTGTGTGTCTGACCTGACAGGGCTGCCCCTGCTCTTCAGGTGTCTGTGTGTGTGTGTGTGTGTGTGTGTGTGTGTGTGTGTCTGACCTGACAGGGCTGCCCCTGCTCTTCAGGTGTCTGTGTGTGTGTGTGTGTGTGTGTGTGTGTGTGTCTGACCTGACAGGGCTGCCCCTGCTCTTCAGGTGTCTGTGTGTGTGTGTGTGTGTGTGTGTCTGACCTGACAGGGCTGCCCCTGCTCTTCAGGTGTCTGTGTGTGTGTGTGTGTGTGTGTGTGTGTCTGACCTGACAGGGCTGCCCCTGCTCTTCAGGTGTCTGTAGAGAGTGTGTGTGTGTGTGTGTGTGTGTGTGTGTGTGTGTGTGTGTCTGACCTGACCTGACAGGGCTGCCCCTGCTCTTCAGGTGTCTGTGTGTGTGTGTGTGTGTGTGTGTCTGACCTGACAGGGCTGCCCCTGCTCTTCAGGTGTCTGTGTGTGTGTGTGTGTGTGTGTGTGTGTGTGTCTGACCTGACAGGGCTGCCCCTGCTCTTCAGGTGTCTGTGTGTGTGTGTGTGTGTGTGTGTGTGTGTGTGTGTCTGACCTGACAGGGCTGCCCCTGCTCTTCAGGTGTCTGTAGAGAGTGTGTGTGTGTGTGTGTGTGTGTGTGTGTGTCTGACCTGACAGGGCTGCCCCTGCTCTTCAGGTGTCTGTGTGTGTGTGTGTGTGTGTGTGTGTGTCTGACCTGACAGGGCTGCCCCTGCTCTTCAGGTGTCTGTGTGTGTGTGTGTGTGTGTGTGTGTGTGTGTGTGTGTCTGACCTGACAGGGCTGCCCCTGCTCTTCAGGTGTCTGTGTGTGTGTGTGTGTGTGTGTGTGTGTGTGTCTGACCTGACAGGGCTGCCCCTGCTCTTCAGGTGTCTGTGTGTGTGTGTGTGTGTGTGTGTGTGTCTGACCTGACAGGGCTGCCCCTGCTCTTCAGGTGTCTGTGTGTGTGTGTGTGTGTGTGTGTGTGTCTGACCTGACAGGGCTGCCCCTGCTCTTCAGGTGTCTGTGTGTGTGTGTGTGTGTGTGTGTCTGACCTGACAGGGCTGCCCCTGCTCTTCAGGTGTCTGTGTGTGTGTGTGTGTGTGTCTGACCTGACAGGGCTGCCCCTGCTCTTCAGGTGTCTGTGTGTGTGTGTGTGTGTGTGTGTGTGTGTGTCTGACCTGACAGGGCTGCCCCTGCTCTTCAGGTGTCTGTGTGTGTGTGTGTGTGTGTGTGTGTGTGTGTGTCTGACCTGACAGGGCTGCCCCTGCTCTTCAGGTGTCTGTGTGTGTGTGTGTGTGTGTGTGTGTGTGTGTGTGTGTGTCTGACCTGACAGGGCTGCCCCTGCTCTTCAGGTGTCTGTGTGTGTGTGTGTGTGTGTGTGTGTGTCTGACCTGACAGGGCTGCCCCTGCTCTTCAGGTGTCTGTGTGTGTGTGTGTGTGTGTCTGACCTGACAGGGCTGCCCCTGCTCTTCAGGTGTCTGTAGAGTGTGTGTGTGTGTGTGTGTGTGTCTGACCTGACAGGGCTGCCCCTGCTATTCAGGTGTCTGTAGAGTGTGTGTGTGTGTGTATCTGACCTGACAGGGCTGCCCCTGCTCTTCAGGTGTCTGTAGAGTGTGTGTGTGTGTGTGTGTGTCTGACCTGACAGGGCTGCCCCTGCTCTTCAGGTGTCTGTAGAGTGTGTGTGTGTATCTGACCTGACAGGGCTGCCCCTGCTCTTCAGGTGTATGTAGAGTGTGTGTGTGTGTGTGTGTGTGTGTGTGTGTGACTGACCTGACAGGGCTGCCCCTGCTCTTCAGGTGTATGTAGAGTGTGTGTGTGTGTGTGTGTGTGTGTGTGTGTGTGTGTCTGACCTGACAGGGCTGCCCCTGCTCTTCAGGTGTCTGTAGAGTGTGTGTGTGTGTGTGTGTGTGTGTGTGTCTGACCTGACAGGGCTGCCCCTGCTCTTCAGGTGTCTGTAGAGTGTGTGTGTGTGTGTGTGTGTGTGTGTGTGTGTGTGTCTGACCTGACAGGGCTGCCCCTGCTCTTCAGGTGTGTGTGTGTGTGTGTGTGTGTCTGACCTGACAGGGCTGCCCCTGCTCTTCAGGTGTCTGTGTGTGTGTGTGTGTGTGTGTGTGTGTGTGTGTCTGACCTGACAGGGCTGCCCCTGCTCTTCAGGTGTCTGTAGAGAGTGTGTGTGTGTGTGTGTGTGTGTGTGTGTGTGTCTGACCTGACCTGACAGGGCTGCCCCTGCTCTTCAGGTGTCTGTGTGTGTGTGTGTGTGTGTGTGTCTGACCTGACAGGGCTGCCCCTGCTCTTCAGGTGTCTGTGTGTGTGTGTGTGTGTGTGTGTGTGTGTGTGTGTGTGTGTGTGTGTGTGTCTGACCTGACAGGGCTGCCCCTGCTCTTCAGGTGTCTGTGTGTGTGTGTGTGTGTGTGTGTGTGTGTGTCTGACCTGACAGGGCTGCCCCTGCTCTTCAGGTGTCTGTAGAGAGTGTGTGTGTGTGTGTGTGTGTGTGTGTCTGACCTGACAGGGCTGCCCCTGCTCTTCAGGTGTCTGTGTGTGTGTGTGTGTGTGTGTGTGTGTGTGTCTGACCTGACAGGGCTGCCCCTGCTCTTCAGGTGTCTGTGTGTGTGTGTGTGTGTGTGTGTGTGTGTGTGTGTGTCTGACCTGACAGGGCTGCCCCTGCTCTTCAGGTGTCTGTGTGTGTGTGTGTGTGTGTGTGTGTGTGTGTCTGACCTGACAGGGCTGCCCCTGCTCTTCAGGTGTCTGTGTGTGTGTGTGTGTGTGTGTGTCTGACCTGACAGGGCTGCCCCTGCTCTTCAGGTGTCTGTGTGTGTGTGTGTGTGTGTGTGTGTGTCTGACCTGACAGGGCTGCCCCTGCTCTTCAGGTGTCTGTAGAGAGTGTGTGTGTGTGTGTGTGTGTGTGTGTGTGTGTGTGTGTGTGTGTGTCTGACCTGACCTGACAGGGCTGCCCCTGCTCTTCAGGTGTCTGTGTGTGTGTGTGTGTGTGTGTGTCTGACCTGACAGGGCTGCCCCTGCTCTTCAGGTGTCTGTGTGTGTGTGTGTGTGTGTGTGTGTGTGTGTGTGTCTGACCTGACAGGGCTGCCCCTGCTCTTCAGGTGTCTGTGTGTGTGTGTGTGTGTGTGTGTGTG
This sequence comes from Osmerus eperlanus, assembly GCF_963692335.1. Taxonomy (NCBI): domain Eukaryota; kingdom Metazoa; phylum Chordata; class Actinopteri; order Osmeriformes; family Osmeridae; genus Osmerus; species Osmerus eperlanus. The sequence goes on from NC_085021.1 coordinate 5,953,475, forward strand.
TGTGTGTGTGTGTGTGTCTGACCTGACAGGGCTGCCCCTGCTCTTCAGGTGTCTGTAGAGAGTGTGTGTGTGTGTGTGTGTGTGTGTGTGTGTCTGACCTGACAGGGCTGCCCCTGCTCTTCAGGTGTCTGTGTGTGTGTGTGTGTGTGTGTGTGTGTCTGACCTGACAGGGCTGCCCCTGCTCTTCAGGTGTCTGTGTGTGTGTGTGTGTGTGTGTGTGTGTGTGTGTCTGACCTGACAGGGCTGCCCCTGCTCTTCAGGTGTCTGTGTGTGTGTGTGTGTGTGTGTGTGTGTGTGTCTGACCTGACAGGGCTGCCCCTGCTCTTCAGGTGTCTGTGTGTGTGTGTGTGTGTGTGTGTGTGTCTGACCTGACAGGGCTGCCCCTGCTCTTCAGGTGTCTGTGTGTGTGTGTGTGTGTGTGTGTGTGTCTGACCTGACAGGGCTGCCCCTGCTCTTCAGGTGTCTGTGTGTGTGTGTGTGTGTGTGTGTCTGACCTGACAGGGCTGCCCCTGCTCTTCAGGTGTCTGTGTGTGTGTGTGTGTGTGTCTGACCTGACAGGGCTGCCCCTGCTCTTCAGGTGTCTGTGTGTGTGTGTGTGTGTGTGTGTGTGTGTGTCTGACCTGACAGGGCTGCCCCTGCTCTTCAGGTGTCTGTGTGTGTGTGTGTGTGTGTGTGTGTGTGTGTGTGTGTGTGTGTGTGTGTGTCTGACCTGACAGGGCTGCCCCTGCTCTTCAGGTGTCTGTGTGTGTGTGTGTGTGTGTCTGACCTGACAGGGCTGCCCCTGCTCTTCAGGTGTCTGTAGAGTGTGTGTGTGTGTGTGTGTGTGTCTGACCTGACAGGGCTGCCCCTGCTATTCAGGTGTCTGTAGAGTGTGTGTGTGTGTGTATCTGACCTGACAGGGCTGCCCCTGCTCTTCAGGTGTCTGTAGAGTGTGTGTGTGTGTGTGTGTGTCTGACCTGACAGGGCTGCCCCTGCTCTTCAGGTGTCTGTAGAGTGTGTGTGTGTATCTGACCTGACAGGGCTGCCCCTGCTCTTCAGGTGTATGTAGAGTGTGTGTGTGTGTGTGTGTGTGTGTGTGTGACTGACCTGACAGGGCTGCCCCTGCTCTTCAGGTGTATGTAGAGTGTGTGTGTGTGTGTGTGTGTGTGTGTGTGTGTGTGTCTGACCTGACAGGGCTGCCCCTGCTCTTCAGGTGTCTGTAGAGTGTGTGTGTGTGTGTGTGTGTGTGTGTCTGACCTGACAGGGCTGCCCCTGCTCTTCAGGTGTCTGTAGAGTGTGTGTGTGTGTGTGTGTGTGTGTGTGTGTGTGTGTCTGACCTGACAGGGCTGCCCCTGCTCTTCAGGTGTGTGTGTGTGTGTGTGTGTGTCTGACCTGACAGGGCTGCCCCTGCTCTTCAGGTGTCTGTGTGTGTGTGTGTGTGTGTGTGTGTGTGTGTGTGTGTCTGACCTGACAGGGCTGCCCCTGCTCTTCAGGTGTCTGTAGAGAGTGTGTGTGTGTGTGTGTGTGTGTGTGTGTGTGTCTGACCTGACCTGACAGGGCTGCCCCTGCTCTTCAGGTGTCTGTGTGTGTGTGTGTGTGTGTGTGTCTGACCTGACAGGGCTGCCCCTGCTCTTCAGGTGTCTGTGTGTGTGTGTGTGTGTGTGTGTGTGTGTGTGTGTGTGTGTGTGTGTGTGTGTGTGTCTGACCTGACAGGGCTGCCCCTGCTCTTCAGGTGTCTGTGTGTGTGTGTGTGTGTGTGTGTGTGTGTGTCTGACCTGACAGGGCTGCCCCTGCTCTTCAGGTGTCTGTAGAGAGTGTGTGTGTGTGTGTGTGTGTGTGTGTCTGACCTGACAGGGCTGCCCCTGCTCTTCAGGTGTCTGTGTGTGTGTGTGTGTGTGTGTGTGTGTGTGTCTGACCTGACAGGGCTGCCCCTGCTCTTCAGGTGTCTGTGTGTGTGTGTGTGTGTGTGTGTGTGTGTGTGTGTGTCTGACCTGACAGGGCTGCCCCTGCTCTTCAGGTGTCTGTGTGTGTGTGTGTGTGTGTGTGTGTGTGTGTCTGACCTGACAGGGCTGCCCCTGCTCTTCAGGTGTCTGTGTGTGTGTGTGTGTGTGTGTGTCTGACCTGACAGGGCTGCCCCTGCTCTTCAGGTGTCTGTGTGTGTGTGTGTGTGTGTGTGTGTGTCTGACCTGACAGGGCTGCCCCTGCTCTTCAGGTGTCTGTAGAGAGTGTGTGTGTGTGTGTGTGTGTGTGTGTGTGTGTGTGTGTGTGTGTGTGTGTCTGACCTGACCTGACAGGGCTGCCCCTGCTCTTCAGGTGTCTGTGTGTGTGTGTGTGTGTGTGTGTCTGACCTGACAGGGCTGCCCCTGCTCTTCAGGTGTCTGTGTGTGTGTGTGTGTGTGTGTGTGTGTGTGTGTGTGTGTCTGACCTGACAGGGCTGCCCCTGCTCTTCAGGTGTCTGTGTGTGTGTGTGTGTGTGTGTGTGTGTGTGTGTGTGTGTGTGTGTGTGTGTCTGACCTGACAGGGCTGCCCCTGCTCTTCAGGTGTCTGTAGAGAGTGTGTGTGTGTGTGTGTGTGTGTGTGTGTGTCTGACCTGACAGGGCTGCCCCTGCTCTTCAGGTGTCTGTGTGTGTGTGTGTGTGTGTGTGTGTGTCTGACCTGACAGGGCTGCCCCTGCTCTTCAGGTGTCTGTGTGTGTGTGTGTGTGTGTGTGTGTGTGTGTGTCTGACCTGACAGGGCTGCCCCTGCTCTTCAGGTGTCTGTGTGTGTGTGTGTGTGTGTGTGTGTGTGTGTCTGACCTGACAGGGCTGCCCCTGCTCTTCAGGTGTCTGTGTGTGTGTGTGTGTGTGTGTGTGTGTCTGACCTGACAGGGCTGCCCCTGCTCTTCAGGTGTCTGTGTGTGTGTGTGTGTGTGTGTGTGTGTCTGACCTGACAGGGCTGCCCCTGCTCTTCAGGTGTCTGTGTGTGTGTGTGTGTGTGTGTGTCTGACCTGACAGGGCTGCCCCTGCTCTTCAGGTGTCTGTGTGTGTGTGTGTGTGTGTCTGACCTGACAGGGCTGCCCCTGCTCTTCAGGTGTCTGTGTGTGTGTGTGTGTGTGTGTGTGTGTGTGTCTGACCTGACAGGGCTGCCCCTGCTCTTCAGGTGTCTGTGTGTGTGTGTGTGTGTGTGTGTGTGTGTGTCTGACCTGACAGGGCTGCCCCTGCTCTTCAGGTGTCTGTGTGTGTGTGTGTGTGTGTGTGTGTGTCTGACCTGACAGGGCTGCCCCTGCTCTTCAGGTGTCTGTGTGTGTGTGTGTGTGTGTGTGTGTGTCTGACCTGACAGGGCTGCCCCTGCTCTTCAGGTGTCTGTGTGTGTGTGTGTGTGTGTGTGTCTGACCTGACAGGGCTGCCCCTGCTCTTCAGGTGTCTGTGTGTGTGTGTGTGTGTGTCTGACCTGACAGGGCTGCCCCTGCTCTTCAGGTGTCTGTGTGTGTGTGTGTGTGTGTGTGTGTGTGTGTCTGACCTGACAGGGCTGCCCCTGCTCTTCAGGTGTCTGTGTGTGTGTGTGTGTGTGTGTGTGTGTGTGTGTGTGTGTGTGTGTGTGTGTCTGACCTGACAGGGCTGCCCCTGCTCTTCAGGTGTCTGTAGAGTTCCAGTCCCTGGTGGGGGGACACCCTCCTGTCTCTGCCCCCCAGCAGCAGCAGCACTGGAGTACTGATCTGCACACACACACACACACACACACACACGACAGCAGAGAGAGAGAGAGACGGAAAGAGGAAGAGGGAGAAAAAGTGAGAGACAGAAAGTGAGAGAGAGAAAAAGGAGACAGAGAAAGAGGAAGGAGAACAGAAGTAAGAAAACAGAGTTCAAGAAAAGCCAGACTGTATATATATGTGTGTGTGTGTGTTTGTGTGTGTGAGTGTGTGTGTGAGAGTGTACCAACCTGCGCAGCATGTCTGATGGGTGATTTCTCCAGCATGTTGGCCAGGGCCTGGGGGCTGGGCAGCTTGTCATAGGAGTACTGCAGCCCCACACAGGAGTACCGCCTGGAGGTCACACCTCTGGAGACTCAACACCTGATACTTTCACTCTGTACACTTTAATAATCCAAAAGATCAATTCAAGAATATCATATGAGACAAGTCAGTGTGTGTGGATGTGTGTGGTTGTGTGTAAGTGTATAAGTGTGTGTGTGTGTGTGTGGGTCTGACCAGTCGACTATGTCGCTGGTTCCCAGTAGGGTGGCAGCGTTGATGACAGGATTCCTGGCTGCACATGCTCTGTAGAAGTCTGGGTACTGGCCAATCAGGTGACAGGACAGGAAGCCGCCGTGAGACCCGCCCATCAACAGCAGCTTCTTGGAGTCAAGGGTCAAGTCGCTCTGCAGTGCAGTGAGAACGGCCCTCTGGGAGGAAGAGATCACTATCAAGTCTCCAATCACTACAAACATCACAGACCATGATACAGAAGACTGGCAGCTAGGGTCAAGGGTCAAATGTCATGGGCCAGGAAGTAGGGGTTGGGAGCTGGGGCCTGCAGGGTGAAGATCTGGGAACAAGACAACACCTGGACATCCTTCACATCCTGGTCTCCAATACGACCAATCAGAGACAAGATGCTGTCCTGACCGAACCCTGTAGAACCTCGGTAGTTGACTGGAGAGAGAGAGAGAGAGAGAGAGAGAGAGAGAGAGAGAGAGAGAGAGAGAGAGAGAGAGAGAGAGAGAGAGAGAGAGAGAGAGAGAGAGAGACAGAGACAGAGACAGAGACAGAGACAGAGACAGAGGAAAGTTAGAAGTTAGGGGTAGAAAATAGAATGGGCGGTGGGGGTTATGATATAAACTGTGATTGGACTAGAGTTGAGATAAGTAAGAGCCTCTGATAGACTGGAGAGATAGATGAGTGTGTGTGTGTGTGTGTGTGTGTGTGTGTGTGTGTGTGTGGTGATGGGGAAGGGGGGGGATGTTACCCATGAGCACAGCGAATCCCAGCTTCGCCAGGGCTGCAGAGGTCACGTTCCACTCTGCATAGAACTGAGAGTGGGGCCCACCTGGTGAACCCACACACAGTGTATCAACACAGCCCGAACAGAGGCAACAGAGCAGACAAGGACACAGTGAAGTGGAGCTCCTAGCAGGCTAGACTATTGAGACGCGTCCCAGTCTCACCGTGAGAAAACACCACCAGAGGAGTCTTGGAGGCCGAGCGACGAGCCCTGGGCCTGACCAGCAGGCAGCTGAACATCAGACCAGCTAGCAGAGGGAGACACAACCATGCATCACCACTGAGGTTCTCTCCTTACACTTCTGTGGGTTCTGGGTTCACGACTTACAGTTCGGAAGGTTTCTAGGGTTCTCGAACACTACTGAGGGTTCTCTAGGGTTCTCGACTTACAGTACTGAGGGTTCTCCTCTTGGGGAGGTGGGGTTATGTCCATTACATTCCAGTCCAGGTCCAAAATCGTGCCAGGCTCACCTAGGGTCTTCCAGGGGACACGCGCCCCCTCGCCCCCGTGCGGAGCTAGGTACGCCACCCTCTACAAGACAGAAGGACTTCATCATCCTCATACCTGTAGAAACACACCCCACCCAAACACACACACACCCCACCCAAACACACACACACCCCACCCAAACACACACACACCCCACCCAAACACACACACCCCACCCAAACACACACACCCCACCCAAACACACACACACCCCACCCAAACACACACACACCCCACCCAAACACACACACCCCACCCAAACACACACACCCCACCCAAACACACACCCCACCCAAACACACATGCACACCCCACCCAAACACACACACCCCCCACCCAAATTCAAACACACATGCATACCCCACCCAAACACACATGCATACCCCACCCAAACACACATGCACACCCCACCCAAACACACATGCACACCCCACCCAAACACACATACACACCCCACCCAAACACACATACACAAACACACACACCTTACCAGGCAGGGGGGCCGGTTGGGGGAGGAGCAGGATACAACCATCACATCTCGCTGGATGGTCAGAAGCTTCCAGCTTCCAAAATCAACACCTGGAGAGAGGGAGGGAGAGAGAGAGAGAGAGAGAGAGAGAGAGAGAGAGAGAGAGATGAGAGAGAGAGAGAGAGAGAGAGAGAGAGAGAGAGAGAGACGGAGAGAGAGAGAGAGAGAGAGAGAGAGAGAGAGAGAGAGAGAGAGAGAGAGAGAGAGACAGAGAGGAAGAGAGGAAGAGAGAAGGACAAGTTAGAAGTTAGAAGTTAGGGGTAGAAAACAGAATGGGCGGGGGGGGTAATGAGATACTAGTGAAGGACCATCAACAGACAGACAGAGGGGAGGAGAAGAGAGGCTTACTACTAGACAGGCTGGTTACTCTCCTGGTTAAGCGGTCAACCACATACACCTCCTGGTCAGAGAGACAGAGAGCGGGGGCATTGTGATGAGGCTCAAAACAGCACACCATGTTGTGGGAGTGCGCGTGTGTTACTGAATGAGTGTGTCTCCAGTACCTTCCAGTTCCTCATGGAGCTGGTGAAGACCACCCTGAGTCCATCTTCTGACCAGCAGCAGGCGGGCAGGGCTTCATACAGACCCGCAAACTCACACCGGTCTGGAGATAGGGGAGAGGGCAGCAGGTCATCAAGCATGGAGGGGAAACGCATTCGACATCAAGTCTCAACATTCCAGACCGTCTGTACCTGGGCCTGTCCTGGGCCTGTGGACCACCTCCAGCAGCTCAGAGCTCCTGCCGGTGTCCAGGTGGTGGAGCTGAAGGCTGAGGGCCTGGCTGTGGGGCCCCCACACCTGGCCCTGCAGGTACACCAGCCAGCTGCCGTCTGGACTCAGCCTGGGGGACGACACGGAGCTGCTAGCCCCCCCGGACAGGCACTCTGGAAGAGGGGAGGGGGGTTGTTAGGGGGGGCAACCTTTTATCAATGACATTGAACCTGCCTTTGAATGGTCGTCCGTGTGGGCTCTATGTTCTCGCCACACTAAGCTAGTAACATTCTATTGTGGTTGAAACAAGCCTGTCTCTCTTCATTGTTTTACTTACTCTTAGTAGTTACATCTGTTTTTGAAATGTTAATTCAATAAATGTTATATATTTTTAAAAAAATTGAGACATCTGTAATGTACAGGGACTGTTTTCTTATTGTCGTTGTGTCTGTATGACTATTTCCAAAATCCAAAAATTAATTAATTTAAAAAGGGTTGGGGAGGTGGATAGAGAGACAGTGGCTGTTTATCAATCCAAAGAACGCTACTTGCGTTCTTGAGAAGAACGTTCTTGCCAAGCTTGCAAGACCGCGAGAACGGTCTTGCAAGACCACGAGGACAAGAGAACGATTTGAGATGCGTGTTCTTACAATGACTTCTGGGAAATCAGATGCGTTCTCGCTGACCAAGTCACCATCCGATGCATCCTTGATAAAAGGGGCGGATCAAGAACACTTCCGGGTATTTTTGGCATTCTTGGTGACTTGTGTTCTATGGATTGGAACTGTACTTGGGCAATGAAAGATGACGTCAAACAAGTTCGCAAGAACACAAGAACGGAGAAAAACATGGATTGATAAACAGTCAGTGTGTATGTTCCACTGTCCCACTGTCATGCATGTTCTAGATGTTTCCCTGCTCCAACACACCTGTTTGTAATGAAAGCTCATCAAGCTCTGTAGTAGCCTGATAACGACCCATTTATTTGAATCGGGTGTGTTGGAGAAGGGAAACATCTAGATTCTAGAACATACAGGCCAGTGGGCCCTGAGGACCAGAGTTGAGGACCCAAGGTATACAGCACTCACCACAAGTCCCCTCCAGGTCGAGGCAGTAGAGAGCAGACCTGGGAACAGAGGACAGGTTTCAGCAGTCTATAGGAGCCCTGGACATCTAAGGTGGGTGGAGTCTGAGGCTGTGTCATGGTGCTCACCTGCGGTTGGAGCAGAACTTGAGGCCCAATCTGAAAGGCTCATGAAACCAGCCCACGAACACCACCGCCTGGCCACCTCGCGCCCACAGGGGCTACAGCACACACACAGTGGTGTGTTAATGGGTAAATACTGAACTTTTGAGTGTGTGTGTGTGACGTTCCCTTCCGTCTCACCTGGCCGGGGGACACATCTGAAGGGACCCCCTGTAGCACGCTGATGCTCCCCTTGACCAGGTCAGCCACGCACAGCACTGGGAGACTCTTACCGGCCAGGCCCTCGCCCCAGTCCTCCCAGTACACACTCCTGTCCTGTTGGAAGACACAGAGCGACCAGCCAGACAACCATGGGTTAACAAACCATATTCCACTCTCTCAATTGAATCAATTAGCATTTGATGCATGTGTGACATGTGTATACGTGACGTGTGTGTGTGGTACCTTCCCAGCAAGTAGGTGCTCCCTTGCGGTGCTAGCTCCAGTGGAAGATGAGGCCACTGAGGCTGGGGCCTCCGTTGTGCCCCTGCTGGCCTCGGCTACATACAGCACCCTGCGCTCACACTCAGACCAGGCCAGACAGCCAAACTGAGCTGCACAGAACCAGAGAGAGAGAGAGAGAGAGAGAGGGGAGGGGAAACAGACAGACACAGTCAGAACAGAATTAGAATCAGAAAGGGTTTTAATCGCCATGAAAGTTTGCACAGACAAGGAATTTACTTTGGCAGGAAGGTGCATACATTAAACATATAGGAAAACTTAAATATGTGATCTAACTATAACTAAAGGTACATAGTCCAGCAAATACTAAGGGGATTTAAAAATAAAATATACAATAAACTATAAAGTAGCCATAATTTACTATATAAAAATACAAATATTACAAAAAATACAAATGGTACAAAAGATACAAATTGTGTAATATAGTGCAAATTGCAATGTGTTTAAAGTCATTAAAGTCAGTGTGAGCCCTTGGACTTGTTGAAGAGGCTAACAGCGGAGTATCAGCGAGCCTGTGTCTGTGAGTACAGGCTATTCATGTCCTCACCGTCCTCATACACTCTGCCATGTTTGTTAAGGCCTGTCAGATCCAGACTTGTCCTCAGACCTCGACCGTCCCAGACCTGACACACACACACACATACCATCTCATCTAGTATCATTAGATCTGTGGCAAAATCGACATTTGTCTCAAATCCTTGGGTGAGGAGGAGGAAAGGAGGCTAGGAGGAAAGGAGTCATGGGTTAGAGACTAGGAGAGGATGCTTCCTCTCACCTCCAGGTACTGATGACCGCTGGCATCTCTGACAACCGCACGAAGGTCCCCCGAGGGAGAATGGTTACTCAGCAGCCTGGAGGAGCGAATATATTAGAGTCCACTGGTGTGAATAGGATGTGAATAACCTAACCATAAATCCAGTCAGCCCTAAAACATAACAAGGATAGAATGCATCTAATTTGTGCTCTTACTCTCCGTGTAGAGGAGTGCAGGGTCCGGAAGGGGGTACAGTGAAGATGGGTGTGTCGGCTGTTTTGGGTCCGTCTGGTCCAATCAGGGTCCAGCTCTGAGAGAACCGCAGCCGGGCTCTCCTGGAAGTCTCGTTTTGACACCATTCTGGCAGAGAGAGAGGCAGGGAGTTGCAGGAGCACTGACCTACCAACTAACCAATGCTTAGGAAAATAAGCATGATCACACTATTATGGATAGTGTCTCAAAAGGGAGAGGTGCTGCCGACCTGTAGATACAGTGATGATTCTCTGGTTGTTCTGAAGAGCTTCAGTAACGTTGGCAGACAGAGGGGTCGGATATCCGCTGCACTGGTCATACACGGCGGCAATAGCATCGGACTCCATCTGGGTGATATAATATCGCAGTTTCAGGAGAATAGTTTGCGTTCTCCATTGCATTCTCAATACAGGCTACAAATACAAACCATGAGTATGCATTCTGTGCATATCGTGTATTTGGTGCTCGGTGTCAATGTGGTTACATTGTTTCAAAGCGAACGTGTAACAACTAATGCGTTTCAAATGAAAATAACGGGTGGAGCGTTGTTTCATGCATGTCACAACACGTGCCAACTTCAGCATAATATTCACGGATAGAACTGTTAAGATTTTTACCAGGGACTCCATGTTGACGACGGACGATACCATTTTGTTTCGACTTGTAAAGTGAGATGAATGGAACTACACCGTAGAGGGCAGCACCGGACAAACTTAATAGTTTGGGATCTGGCAGAGCTTTCCAATTTTACATGTCAACATATAAATAATTAAAACCAAAACATTATATTGAGTTTTTTATTACACCGCATTACATTTAATTCATCAGCAACCTGTGAAGTTGCTGTCAGTTAAAATGATATATGCCTTGCTAGTGCCCCTCATCAATCGTATTCCCAACTACTCTAATAGTTCTCTACTGCTTATATGTATTGGAGGATACATTTAATGCAAGTAGACATCCACAGCCAACCAGCATAAAACATCTAAAAACTAAAAATATTATTTATTTTATTCAGTTGTCCTTTTCCCATAATTGATTTCTGTAAACTGACCATGAGTTTATATAAAATCACGTCTTGCATCTTCTCCCGACTTTCAATAAATTAGAAAGTAAAATATGTTTTTTTTTTTCCTATTTTCCTTTTATACCAAAAACAGGTTAAGATGTTCTTATTCCAAAAATATAATTAATACAAAGATGGAATAGTCCTAGTTTCAGGCTTCCCAGATTCTGTAATTAAATCCTTGTTAAATAAAAAATCGAAATAAAACGCACTCAAACTAGATAAACAGGTTTACATCGTTCACAAGTCTGTGTGTTTGGCATCCGCCAGGTGGGGTTCCTATGCAGGAGAGGAGGAGCATAGACGGATGGAGAGGCACTGTGATGACCATGAATCCCCCACCACCATAAACACAACCACTAGACACTCTGATGAGACAATGCTATTTGGTTACACGTATTGTGCTGCCTTGATAGCTCTTACTAGCGGACCAACCCCTCCTTGAATCGCTCCGCTCGCTTTTGTCATCCTCGTGAACAACAGTGGAGGGAAAACATCATTAAGGTTGGTTTGGTAGGCTTCATTCATCAGGTCTGACGTGTCTGTCAGGGCTGAGGTGTGTGGGGGTTCAATCCAGGATCCAAACATTATGACCTCCGGTTCTGCAGGAACCCCCCCACCCCCTCTCTCCTTCATTCTTTGGCTCCTCCTCCTCCCTTCTTCTGTTGAGTTGTTCTCACATCACGTCGGCCCGTTTGTCACGGACTTTGTTCCTTATCTTAGTCCTGGCCTTGAAGGCAGCGGAGTTGAACAGATGCTGAAACGGAAGAGGGACAAAGGAGTGGAGATGAGAGGCTGTGTCGTAGACGCACTACACCCCCCCCCTACAGCAGCACCCCCCCCCCCCCACCCACCCCCCCCCATCAGAGAACAGTAGGAGGCCTGTTCAGTTAATTCATGTCTTGTATTCACCTTCTCGAAGCGGGAGATCTTGCTGGCCTTGACGGCAGCATCCAGTATGAGGGGGGCTCCCAGGCCAAAGATGTCCCTTAGCAGAGGGTTGAACTGGGGGGTGACAAGAAGATTAGGTCTGGTCCTTATCCAATGCTTTTTAGTCTCATATTAGGAATACTCTTTAGGCATAGGATAGCAGTCTGTTACCCACTGATTCAAAAACAGCACCAAGATTTAGCTAGCTAGCCCCTGGTTATCACAACTGCTTGCTAGCTCTGCTTCCTACCCCGTTAGCAATCTAGCTCTGTTTACAAACCCAACTAGCTAGCTCTGAATGAGATCTGTTCCCCACCAGCCAGCACCCCAACCAGAGGCATGAGACCCAGTGGTGTTAGCCTAGCGTGCTAACCTGGAGGTGGTGTGTGACTCCAGACTCCAGGACCTCTTTGAAGGCGTCGTAGATCCTCCTCCTCATCCAGCTGTCGATGTAGATGCCCTCAATGCCGAACCTGACCTTCTCCTCTGTGAAGTCCTCGCTCTGCAGGAAGGGAGGAAGAGGAGTGCAATGGAGTCATCTGCTGTCCCTCCATCATAAGAGTGGAACTCCACACTGCCTACAGACACCGTGAGTACTTCTAGATCTTCCATTTTGGGTTGCCAGGTTGGTGCAGTGGGAGCATTCCTCACCTCTATGTAGTGAAGCACCTCCCTGAAGATGGAGCGCTGTTTCCTCCGGTCGTTCTTGGCCCGGTGCTTGTTGCCATCCGTCGCCAGCCCCTTCAGGCACTCGCACAGACTCTCACTGTCCTCGTACTCGTAATCCTGTCACACACACACGCGTGTTAAGTCTAATCAAGTACCTAAGTACTTAAGAAACTACCCGGTTGTGTCTGTCCAGACAAGTACCTACCCTGTCTATATCTCTGCCTAGCTCCACCAGCAAGGCGATAGTCTCTCCCACAGCTATCCTGTAGTTGACGTCACTGCTCTCCAGACAGGCCTGCAGCTTAGGGAGATGACTGAGGGAGGAGAGATGGAAGGAAAAAAACTCATGAATGCATATTCTGGGGATTTCCAGTCAGCGGGCCTTTCTTTTGGTGCATTTTCCGACTTGAAAGCTAAAGCTTTTCACTTTTTTCACTCCATTCAATACATCAATTATAGTACTTAACATAATTAATAAAACGGAAGAGAAAAAACCAGACACAAAAAATAACTTTTGCGATTGAAAATTACAACGGACAGACATTCTCCTGATAACGTCCAGCAATCCCCCCACTGTTTGCAGCCCTGGACACTCACAGGTCTTGCAGCACGTTGACGCGGGAGGCGGGGCAGAGGGTGACGAGCAGGGCCCAGGACTGCAGGGCGGCGCTGTGGAGCCCCGGGGCGCCAGGTTTGGGCGTGGGCAGGGTGCCCTCCCTGTTGGGGTATGTCGCCATGAACACGCTCTCCAGGTGACTCAGAGACTTCACCAGGTCCTAGAAGGGGGGCAGGGAGAGGAAGGGGGGGGGGGGGGGGGGGGAGACAGGAGAGCAGGAAAGAGAGAGGGGAGGAGAAAGGCAGTCAGATGTGGTAGCTCACAGATTGTAGATCTTAATGTTGCCCGGACCAGGAAAACTGTTTGTTGGTGAGTGTGGAGGTATGTGTGTGGAGGTGTGTGTGTGTGTCCTCCTCACCTCCCCCTCCTCTGCAGCTGACACATAGCAGCACACTCCCAGAGCTCTGGCACACTGCAAAGAGAAAGGTTTCTTTATCATCAGCAGCGTTAAAATGATAGATGTGCTTTTGATCCGACGGGCCTAAGACCGCTGTGAGGCGGATGTGTCTGGGATGTCTGACTGGTGAAGGGAGGCGGGTGTGGTCGCTCACACTCTGGCGGGCCGTGAAGCTGGCGCAGCCGTCGATCATCAGAGAGCTGAGGATGGGGCGGAGCATCCGGAAGCCCTCCTCCCCTTCGGCGCCGCCCCCCAGCTGGATGCACAGCAGGGCGAAGACGGTGGCGGCCGCCGCCTGCTCCTCTGCCCCGCCTGGGGGAGGACGGAGAGCGGGATGGGGGAGGACGGAGAGGGGGACGGGGGGAGGACGGAGAGGGGGACGGGGGGAGGACGGAGAGGGGGACGGAGAGGGGGACGGGGGGAGGACGGAGAGGGGGACGGGGGGAGGACGGAGAGGGGGACGGAGAGGGGGACGGGGGGAGGACGGAGAGGGGGACGGGGGGAGGACGGGGATGGGGAGAAGGAAGAGGCGTCAAGATGATAAACCAACTGTAAAGACGGACGGCTGTGAGAAATGACTGGTGATGACTTTGACCCTTCGACCGTGCAATACGCATCCAGGTCCATGCATACATACACACAGTACATTCATATACATATAGTACATCCAAGGCTCTGACATCCAGCCTTGCCCAGCCTGACCTTTGCGCAGGCTCCTCTCCAGACAGTCGCTGACGGTGAGGCGTCTCTCCAGCAGGAAGTCGTACAGCACCCTGGAGGAGAAGGCCTGTCTCAGAGACTCCAGCCCTGCCAGGCGGGTCTTAGCACTGGGGAAGGAGAGGAAGAGAGAGAGGGGTTAGAGGGAGAGAGGGGGGTCAGAGAGAGAGGGGGGTCAGAGAGAGAGGGGGGTCAGAGAGAGAGGGGGGTCAGAGAGAGAGGGGGGTCAGAGAGAGAGGGGGGTCAGAGAGAGAGGGGGGTCAGAGAGAGAGGGGGGTCAGAGAGAGAGGGGGGTCAGAGAGAGAGAGGGGTCAGAGAGAGAGGGAGAGAGGGAAGGGGGTGAGAGAGAGAGAGATGGTGGTGGTCAGAAAGAAAGGAGGGTGAGAGAGGGAGGGAGTAGCTGGTCTAAGGATTGGAGCAGCTCTGCTCACCTCTTGTCTGTCAGGTTGTCGATACACTGCTTCAGCTTGTCCTCCGTCTCCTCCTGGGCTGTCTGCTCATCCACGGGCTCCCCTCCTGCACCGCACACGCACACACACACATTGAGATTTCTGCATGGCTAATGTCTCACGCAATGTATATGACTGTATCTGTGTGCGTGGTACCCACCTGTACCCTCCTCCAGTACAGAGGCAGTCTCACTGGTACTGCTGTAATGGCTGAGCACATCGGAGGCCAGGTCATCATCACTAGCACCAGACTCCCCCTTCACCCCATTCCTGCCCCCTGCGAGGGGAGGGGTGGAAACAGAGAGACAGTGAATGAGAGACCAGTGTGTGTAGTGCCAAGGTGACAGAGGTGTGTGTGCGCGCAAAACAGGTGTGTGTGTGTGCTCAGTTAGAAGCTCAGCTGTCGGAGTGTGTCAGTGAAACTATCATAGGACCTTCCCCTTATAGATAGGCTCTACTCTCTCTCTCTCTCTCTCTCTCTCTCACACACACACACAAACTCGACTTAACTAGGAAAGCCCGTAGAACATGCTGCCACCAGCTTACACACCTCAAAATAACACACACGTTGCTTCCCACAGAAGTTGGGGAGAGTTCAATGTATTGATCCCAAAGGAAATTCAAGTATTCAGGCAGTTCTTGGCTAGAGTCTGAACCATCAGTTGACTACAGTTCCCAGGTTGCACTGGGAGGCTGGGACCTCTGGTTCACCCCAGCATGTCCCGGGTGACCTGTCAGAACACACAATGGCGGGGATGGTAGGAAGGCCCATGTGACCAACCAGAGTAATCCTGGCAACAGAAGAAGCCCTGAGCTAGCAGGAACAAAACATCATCCTAGTCTTACCTAGCCCACTAAGCCCCGTCCAGGCTAGGACCCCTTGCCCAGGCCAGGGTCCACTACCCCAGCAGCACCTCACAGAACCCATCAAACCCCAAACGGCCTAGCCTAACAGTCTAGCCCAGCTTGCTGCTGCTCAACCCAGCCCCAACTCTATGTAGCCCAGCCCCGGACGCCCCTCTCCACCTGTCTGAGCCTAGCTCAGCTCTAGGACAGCCAGGGGCCTTGCTGCAGTCTAGCTGCTGCACACATGGCGGTGGCCATTTAGTGGTGCAACATGAGCCCCTCTTGTGAAGGGGTCGGCTGTCAGGCTGACACAAGGGCTCTTCACAGGGAGGGGGCGGGGGTGTGAACACACACCTGGCGACGATGCCACGACCTTCTGGACCCTTATCACATGTTACGTGACTTCTCTGTACTAGCGTTGACCCTGCCAAAGCTAAGTGTGTTTATGTGTGTGCGGGTATGTGTGTGTGAGAGAGAGAGTGTGTGTGTGTGTGTGTGTGTGAGAAAGTGTGTATGTGTGTGTGAGAGAGAGTGAGAGTGTGTGGGTGAGTGTGTGTGTCCTCATGCAGGTCTCACGTGTCAGACTAGTCTTGAAGCCCTGTGGCTGTCACACCCAAGGGAGGGGCTCATATAAGACTGACAAGCTCTCTTCTCAAGGAAAAGGGCCCCGTTGTCATGACTCCTGCTTTGACATTTACATTAGTCATTTAGCAGACGCTTTTATCCAGAGCGACTTACAGTAACTACAGGGACATTTCCCCGAGGCAAGTAGGGTGAAGTGCCTTGCCCAAGGACACAACGTCATTTTTCACGGCCGGGAATCGAACCGGCAACCTTCTGATTAATACCCCGATTCCCTAACCGCTCAAAAATCTGACCCTCCCTGGCATGTGCCATGACATCTCCCTCCAACCAGGACACTGTGTGCTTGCTCTGCAGAGGGACTGGGCCTGCCTGTGGTAAACTAGCTAGGGGGTTGACCAACCATCTAGTTGTCCTGGGTGTTCAAACAGCTGTTCTGGATCGCTTCATGTTGAAGAAAAGAAGAGGGAGAACAATGCCAAAATGTTCTTCAATCCATAACTGACATGCAGCAGTGTGCTAGTATGGCAGGGTGGAGCAAACGTGGTGGAGTTGGTGTTGGGCTGGCTGAGGTTGGAATGAAGCAGGCAGATGTCCTGAACCCAGGAAGGTTAGAGGGTTTGTGGGGGTCAGAGGGGACAAACAAAAAAAAAAAACCTGTAGGGACACATGCATGCGTGTAGCACACTTACACTGACGGCCTTGTTGTAAAGGCAGGGTTCTAGAACAGCTGAGTTACAGAGGTGTGGATGGACAGGAAAACACCGGGAGATGAGGGTGGATGATCAAGCAAGGAGGGATGGGAGTGGATGACATCCAGCCAGCAAGGAGTGGAGGGAGATGGGGGGAGGGCTGGGCTAAGCAGTGGGGATGGGAGTGATGGAGAGGGTGGAGGTGAGGGATAAGCTGGTGAAGGTGAACCTCAATCCGGGGTTACCTTTATAAGACACGGCGGTCTTGGCAGACAGCTGTAGCTGGAGTACCTCCTGTCGAAGAGAGCCTGGGGTGGGGGTGGAGGGAGGGACCATAGGTTGGGGATGGTATGGGGGGAGGCGGCCATGGAGGAAGGATACCATTAAACATTGTACTATTTTTCCAACATGGTTATCTTGACTCCCGCTGTTTAGTCCCCAAAACATGACCAAAGGGGACCCAGGGATGGTGCCATGTCAGTTTCTCTCAGCAGGGTGTTGCAGCCCCGCAGTATCTGAGCTAACCAGTCACACCCTAAACGCTACCACGCAGCACAGATGGCTAATGGTGATGTAGGCCTTCAGCACATCAGCAGGGACCTACAGCATCCTGGCCTTGTGGAGGTTCAGTGGCTGGAATGAATGAATGTGACGCGCGTTTTCTGGTGGGTCAACAGGACACTGTGTCTTTGCATCTCTGCTCCATTGCCCACATTGATTCTGATATGCATTGAGTGTGAGGTACACTCAGTATCAGCACTATTACTAGCTGTGAATCAGATTACAGATGACTGCTTCCTGAGTAAATATGTATGCCGGGAGGTCCTTAACAGAGGTGATATGATAAAGACAGAGGAGTCCTGCTTATCTGCTGAAATGTAACCTTGCATGTGGCACTAAGAAATGGCGTTGGGTTTCGTCAGCTGGGTGTAATGTACTACAGTCCACCGTCCACAGGAGACGTGTAGCGCCCGCACGTGATGTGAACTACCCACGTAAACCCACGAGCGGGGGAGGTATGAAGCACAACGCCATAGCTACGAAGCACATAAACGCACAGTCTACACTTTGATTGTGGTCGCGTTATAGATTACCAAAACTGGCCCTATACAAGTTACAGTATAAGGAGTAATCCTACGTGATTAATGTATAAAGCCGCGTTGTGCCATTTAGCACAAACTAATGACCTCATCATACATGCTCGCTTTCCCTGACTGACATTCCTGCTAAAAATAATACTATGGCCAAGCGTTTTACCTTTCATCAAGCTAGTTATAAATCCGACACCAACCCACTATGGCAGCTTTGAAGCATAAACTAGATGTCAGCTATATGGCCTAAGTTACATGATTGCTACTAGTGACTGCATCAAGTAGCAAGATGAATGGAATCAGTTATAAGTAAACTGTTTCAACATCAGGGCGACCACAACTTGCAAATCAAATGTGTTGCAAAACAGCTGGCTAACCAAAACGAGTAGTTCCAAAAGTGACACTTGTTGGGCAAATCATCTACTGATGTTCCATACCATATGGTTCATGCCAGCTGGCATTCCTGCCATTATTAGCAGTGTAACTTCCAACAAAATTAGTCAATAAGTTTGGGAAGCTAACGTTAGCCTTTTTACAAGCTTTCCCCAAACAATAATACAGTGAAAGCGTACTATTTGTTTACTAAGCTAGCGTTAAATTCAGCTGCTTCTCAGTTTTAACTAGGAGATTGTTAGTCAACAAGTCATGTTAATCTGCTAGACTTACCCTTATTTGAAGCACGTTTTCCTTTCTTACTCCGTGGCATTTTGCCAGTCAGACTGCTTGATCAGTCTTCCACGTCTCGACAGGGGCAATCTATACTGTCGCCCCGTTTTTCAAAGTCTACAATCACCCTCCCAGACTTGACAGGCTAGTTAGCACAAAGATATACTCTGTATTGTGAGACGACGCATTAATACCCCAAAGTCAACCCCCACACTCAAGTGTTTTCAATATAACAGCACCACGTTCCAGGTTTGTCTGCCGTGTCGAAGAGCTGGACCTGGGTTGTCCGGATCAAAGAACGTCAGTTTCTTCAACGTTTTTGATTATATTATCTATGATTGTCCCCGGGTAACCGATATCTAATACCTGGTTGAGAAGGTAAGTATATTTCAAAGTGTTTGGGACGGAGTATCGAGCACGTTGCTGTTGCAAATTCCACCATCTTCTCCTCGGTAACCGCTATCGGACCGGCACGCTCCACCTTCTAGTTGATACAGCGGGGCAGTGTGGATATTGTAGTCCTACAGTGAAATTCCATATGTTTCTTGCGTAACTCTCTACTGAATTAAACTACAATTCCCAAACTCACCAAAAATAATCAGCTGTTTACTTACAGAAAACTTTCTTTGCACTCTAACGCTCTATTTGGTTAACACAATATCGTTCACATTTCAAGTTTTGTCTTACGAGTTGTCTTATACATCTGGACAAATACAAATACAACTCAAAACAATCCGAAGTAGTAACCCCAACACGTTATCCAAACTTTCACATGCCTCAATATTAGAATCTACTATCTTAAACAAATAATAGACCAACGAATGGTCCTGGAAACATTAAAGCTGGTATAGACACGTTTTGCAAAGCTAGCTATTTCAGCTTTCACTCCAAACTATTCAAACCATAATATTCCACCCCCTCCTCCCTTCAAAGCCACTCCCACAAAACACATGAACGAACTGCCGGGAGACTCGAGAAAGTTTTTGAGACAGCAACATATATTTTTTTCACGAATTACCCCATGTCGCATTCACATGTAAGAACACACACAACACTATCAAAATTAAAATAAACATTGCTAACGTTAGAAGCCTATATTGGGTAGCCTAATTTCATAATATAGTTGAACCCTTTCAACTAATGTCTGTTTTCTCTTTCAACTGTGAAATCTGGAACTGGATTTATTGCCTGCTCTTTCTACCCCATTTTTGTGTCTCAAGCTCGGGTGTTAATAATAGCGTACCTCTGCCTAGCTGGTTGAAAACATAGTAACTAGTGATGGGTCGTTCGCGAACGATCTGGCTCTAAGAGCCGGCTCTTGAAGGTGAACGTCGGGAGCTGGCTCGCATATCTGAAGAGCCGACTCTATTTTTAATAGATTAATACAGCCTATAAAAACTAAATGATTATGAAATAATTAATTTTAATTGTATTTAAAATAATTGACTGATTCAAAGAACAACAAAAAAATACTTGTAGGCTTAAAGGCGCACACGATCATCCTCACATTCTGTTCCTGTCAATCCTGCATGAGGGAGGGCCGAGCCAACTCACACACAGTCAGAGAGTAGTCAAAACTCGGAGGAGAGCCATGACAAATCAATGCATTTTTAAAGATATGTGGTTACGGTCGAGTATGATTTCATTTAATAATTTAATTCAAATTGTTTTCACACCTATCATAGTCAAATTCATAGTTAAAACATGTATTTTTTAAAGAGCCGTTGGAGAGCCAAAAGAGCCGGCTCTTTTTAGTGAGCTGAGCCATACGAGCCGGCTCACGAAAAAGAGCCGGAATGCCCATCACTAATAGTAACGCGTATTGAGTGCAGGGGTAGAGTGCGCGCAGGTCGGTAGACAGACAGGTAGCCCGTTTAATCATTAATGTAGGAACGGTCTTAATGATTTGTCGTGTTTATTTCAGTCCTGCGACGCCCACACATGTAGGATGGATTTCACACCGTCAAACCTTTATATGTAGCTTAGTTCTATCAAGATATTAAGTTTATTTCGGCAAATATGACAAAAAGTGCTTATCAACAACATTGTCATCTTTAAACGTTAAATCATTTATTTTACCTAGGCTATACACTTCAATAATGTAAACTAAACCGCATAGATCATACATCGGTTGTATTAGCCTATCTCTGTAGACAAAACAACGATACACTGCGGTTGAATATAGATTAATGAAAGCTTTCTAAAATACAATGATATTGTATAGTCCAAATTAATATTTCAATACATCAAATTTAATTTAAATTAAAAACATGAAAACAAATATTTTCAGTAGTACATGGAAACAAATTAGGCTATTGCAGTATCTACTTCCTTTAAGCATATAACAAGAAACTTTTGTAAGTAAAGTGTATAAGGAAATGATAAGTCTTATGGATAGTTGGACCCTTAATACTTCATAATACTGCAATAACATTTCTCAAAAAATATGAGAAGAGTGGCCAGGTAGTGATGGGAAAACTATTGTAGTACCGCAAGCTGTAATTACAAGGACTATTCAAAATATCAAAAGGGCCATTTGGAATAATCTGGAACTGTGTTTGGTCTTGCTGATACAAACATACACCTTTGAAAATTAGTCATTAGTAAACGTATATGACACACAAACCATTGTGTGTCACTTCAACTTCAAAATTCAAGTTTAGATTCATGATCATATCAGAAAGATAACAAACAGTAAAAAAAGGTTGAGTCTGTGATATGTCATGTGTCCAGTGCGATCTGCTGGTCTACAAGTTCTGCATGAACCTCAGAGACAAAACCAGTAAGAAATCCACATTTTACAGAGAGTGGGAGGATGTTACCTTGTTTGATTAACCTGGAGTTGGACTGGAACATTCTGCCAACTCAGGTTCTATGGAGGGCATTGCACTCCCTCCGGTGGTTTAAGGTGTAATACTCACCCTGAACATGAGATGGGAGCATTTACTCACAGAAGAGAGACCCTGATCAGAGACAGTGTGCTTAAACACATCCATTCCTAATACAGTTAGATTGGTCACAGACAACTATTAATGGCACAAACAGGCAGCACAGCCAGTCAGCCAGTCAGTCAGTCAGTACGATAGACAGACAGCACGATGAACAGACAGCATAGCCTATTGGCCAGTGTAGTAGTTGGTGGGCACAAATGGCATCTTGCTGATGATGGCGTCAACAGCTTTCTTCCTGACTTCCACCTTCACCGGTGTTCCGTTCTTACTGTACGCTGCCTCCACGTAACCCATGGCAACATTCTTTTTCAGGCAGGGGGAGGGGCAGCCGCTGGTGACCTCACCTGAGAGACAAGACAGGATTTGATCTTATTCACATCCCATTCACACTCAGTTACCATCATCCATAGACTTCAGTGTGCTACTAGGTTTAATATAAGGTGTAAAATAAAGATATAATTGACTTGATAAACTAGTGTCCAACTTACTCATTATAGGAGGAGAGATTTGTCTAGGACTGTAATGCTGTTAAAACTGTACACTTCTAGTCAATGATTATCTGCTGCTCTTACTATATTTACACTTGAATAATTCATACAAATAGTTCATTTAGGAAGTTTAGCTGATAATCAAGGATCAGAAGTACACTGTTTAACAGTATTTTAGTGATTAGAACTGATAGCATTATCTCAACAACAATATTCCATCATTCTTATGATAGGAAAATGCAACAAAAGTACACTATCAGTAAGTGGAGTCTACAAGACAGTGCTGTAACAACATCTAAAATATAACATGCAGAAAAAGGTTTAGTAAAACTAAATGTATTAAGTTGAACTAATAAGTAATTAGTCCAGTTGGACTATATGCACTTTTATCCACCACTTTGAATAAAAGCATCTGCAATTTTTTTTATTGCTAAATATGCATGTGTCTGCAGTGTGGGCAGTCTTACATCACTTCATGGTCATTCTTATACTATCTACAGCAAGTAGCTATAGGTTAGACTGACCTATGACCTTTCCTTCTGGGCTTAGGATGGGGGTGTGGCCTCTGACAGGTGGGCCGGTGGACACCAGCCCCACCCTCTTCCTGGCGGTCTTGGCCTTAATTTGGGGCACGATGATGTCAGCGCCGGGGAAATCCCTTGCCTGGCGACGCCTTTTTCCTACACAGGCCAATCAGACACACAACGTAAACAAACATCGTCAGGTGACACCATGGTAACACACAGTCAGCATTGGAACAACAGCTAACAGATAGATTAGAGAATGATAGCTGGGTTTGACACTTAAGCCCCCAATAGGCTGGGCTAGAGGCACATTGTTAGGCTCCAAGGTAAACTTTTTTGGCTCACACTAGATTGGGTTAGGGGTCGGTGTTTACTAGACTGGGTTGAGAGGTCAGAGGTTAGGAAGTAGGCTCCAGGGTCATCACCTATGGTCCATACTAGGGTGCCCTCCACTGGAGTTGTGTTCTCATCAATGTCGTTGCCGTAGAGACAGAGGCCCGCCTCCAGCCTCAGACTGTCGCGTGCGCCCAGCCCGGCCAGCTTGACCTCGCTGTTGGCCAGCAGACGTTCCGTCAGGGCGACCACGCTGGACGTCGGAACAGAGATCTGGGGAGGAAAGTGGCCACTGAGATAGGCAGCAAAGGTAAAGAGAAAATGAAGAAACACGAGAAAGAAGGACAGAGGGAAAGAGAGATGGATAGACTGCCCCACCTCCACCCCATCCTCTCCAGTGTAGCCACAGCGGGTGACCCTGCAGCCCGGGATGCCAAACACCGTGGCCAGCGTGGAGGTCATGAAGGTCAGCTTGCTGAGGTCATCTGACAGGCCCTCTTGGAGCACCTGGGCCGTGGAAGGGCCTATAAACACACACACGCACGTACACACACACACACAGCCTTAGAAATCAGGAGACACTGACTCATTCCCTGAGTGAGGAGAACATCTGGAGCCTTGCCTTGCACAGCAATCAGAGACTCCTCCAAGAACTCCAGATCCACATCATGACCTGCTGCTTTGAATTCCGCCAGCTTGGCCTGCAACGCCACACACACAATATCATACATGGCAAGACAACACACATGGGACCTGCACTGTTTGGTCATGTCGGCCTCTGATCCCTGACCTTCATGTTGGCGGAGTCTTTATCAGCACAGCCGGCGTTGGACACCACATAGAGGTAGCCCTGGTCCGTCTTAGTGACAATGAGGTCATCCATGATTCCACCCTGCTCATTGGTGAAGAGCGTCAGTGTGCCCTTGGGATATGGAGAGAGAGAGAAAAACATCAACCGTGTGTGTGAGCATGTGTGTGTGTGTGAGAGAGAGAGTATACTCCTGTACCGACAGGGTGGTAGTTTGAACCTAAAGCTTCTGAGGTGTTTTCTTTTGACCCAAATACACCTGACATTGTTTGTCGACAGAGATCAAAGAGAGATGGATGTCTTAGCAGGCTGCCCATATGACTTATGTATGAAAAGATTTACGTCAGAACTACCAGTCACTGTCTGCACACATTAGGAACCATGGGTGCAGGCGCAGTCTCCTTCTATGTGGTAGCCTGGTACATAAGATGACTGTGAGAGTCCTTCATATTACAGATATGCCCAAGACAAGAGACAGGTGGTGAAATATAGCTCCATCTCAGTTGTCAGAGGCAGCGTGGACATTGTGTTCTGTCCTCCTTAGTGTCTGTAACTTATCAAATCCACGAGAAACCTTTGAATTCCTTATGAATAAAAAGGGACATGTGAATTCAAATAAATATAAGAATCTAAAATGGTTCTTCTCACCTGGTTGTCCTTCAGCTCAGCAACATCTCCTACAATCAGGGACTCCATGAACTTCACCCTGTCCCTCCCATGGACTTTGGTCTGGCAAGGACACATAGTGGGAGGATCAGTTAGAACACACACACACACACACACACACACACAAATGCACACACAGAGAGACACCCAGACACACACACCTACCTGTAGCATGTGGCTGACATCAAATATAGAGCAGTGTTGCCTTGTGTGCATATGAGACACAATGTGGCTGTCCTTGTACTGCACAGGCATACTCCAGCCTGCAAACTCCACCATCTTGCCTCCCTGCTGGCGGTGGTAGTCAAACAGAGCTGTCTTCCTCATGGATGCCTGCCCAGACATGGTTGTATAGAGACAGGGTTTAGATACACAGAAATGGTCTTATATGACCCAAGGCTTATACACAGACATAGTGCTATATGGTTTATACACAGACATCGTCCTATACAACCCATGGATCATACACATACATGGTCCCATATAAACATGGTTTAAACACAGACATGGTTGTGTACAGATATGATTCACACACACACAGACATGATCCTATTAAGCCTTTATATACAGTATGACCCATGGTTCAACCAAATATATAAAAGGTTAATGCAATTATTTCCTGTGACAAATATCCAGTGTTTCATCACAGCAACTACTGCACCCTGACTAAGAGTGAATAGGGTTCGTGAGAATCTATCGATTCTGGACTTCAGAAGTGTATAATATTCTACTCTATGATGGAGACCTTTGGCCGTCAAACCAGACGCCACTGGGTCTTATCAGCGAGCAGTGCACCCTGGGATGTTGGAGGTCGTCAGAAGTCAGTCCAAAGTCATCAGGCTACTAAAGCAGTCTAGTAGAGACACAATCTCTACTGGGATGTTAGCAGGGGACATTAAGGCCTCCTTTACCCCCTTACTCAATTGATACATCAATCACTGTCAGTACAAACTTAGCTGCAACAGTAGACCTAATCACATCTTGTCATGAACACTGTTGAACACATGAACATGAACATGTTGACACGTGTCATAAACACATGAACGGTGTCCTTCAGTGCCGAGAAAGGCGCCTTGGAAAATAAAATGTATTATTATTATTATTACTGTGTGATTCCAACACTTCAATTTTCATCCCTCAAACACTTTATCAGAAGAGCCTTTAGCACTCAATAGGAGTGTGGCTATTCTATTCTTGCCTCTTTCAGATGAACAAACATGAATGTTCTGTGAAGAAAATGATGTCCAGTTGTCTACACTTTGGTGTTAGGGTGTTAGGTTAACCCCCTGGTATAGAGAAAGGGACTCTATCATATAATGTACAAGGCTCCATTCACATAATGGGAGTGTTCATTCATTTAGAACGGGACTGAGCCTCAACTCCCCTGACAGAAGAAGTCACTCTCGTGGTTCTAATAAAATCATCAACTGAAGCCAGCCAAGCGACTGCTAGGGGCTGCGGGGCTGGGACAGATGCACCGAATTTGCTTTGCATGAGTGAACGTGACACAAATGAAATTATTATGGAAACTGTGTCCTCTATCATTTTCCTGTACAACAACAATTATGTTGCTTAAAACTATGGTTGTGCTTTGCCGTGAATAAAATGATACCTACAATAGTCCACCGGATTCCGCCCCATATTGGAAGAAAGATGCTGTATAAAGCAGTCACATTCCTGGTTGGGTTGTGTGCATAGTGTGTGCATCAGAGATTGCCATAGCAGGTTGAAAAAAAATCTAACTACACAAAGTCGGTACCCACCTCTGAAGTTGAAGCATGTCTCTGCAACTGCTTTCCTGCTGTTTCGGATCCAGCGCTGGGCAAACACTGTCTCGATGCCCGTACACCAAACCCGACCCGTCCGCCACATAGTAACCTAGACCACATGACTTCTTGTTTTCCTGACCAAAGACTCACTATTCACTCAAAACCTTAATGTCGCCAAATCTTTGGACTCCGCACTCTTTCAAGAATTCTGCTTTCTGTGCAAAACAGCGACCGTGACCACTGCGAGGTCTGTCGGGAAATGTAGTCTACCAAGAATGAATCCATTCTTCAGAATGATAGTAAACATTCCAGGGAATGATCCTCGCTGATGCATGAGGCTCGCGTCCTTTATTTACATTTACATTTATTCATTTAGCAGACGCTTTTATCCAAAGCGACTTCCAAGAGAGAGCTTTACAACGTGCATAGGTCACTGATCATAACAACAAGATAGCCACAAAACTCCACTGCAGATTGGTATGAATAATATGAATAATAGTATTTAGTATAGAGAGAATAAAATATAGTCTTAACTTCCTACATGACATATGACATATAGAATATGAACATGTTTTGATCCCCAAACAGTAAGTGGAGTGTTGATGGGATGGGCTTGTCTTGGATGATTGAATCATGCCAGGCCCATGTAGCAGCTATTAATAGACCTGGTCCCAGGGTTTATTTTGGGTCTGGGGGTCTGGGAGAGGAGTAGGGCAGGGCGCTGGCTGGCTGGTTGAGTAGGGTCTGACAAACATTGAAAAACAGAGACAGAAATTGTGACTGTAGCTGCTTCGGTTGGACTACTGGAGAGGACGGGGAACTTAAATGTCTTGTTTATAACTGTGGATTGTTCCAGTGGACTAAAACTCTGCTCCACCTGTTTTGTGGGAGCTTCTCTAAGTTTGGGGAATCTAACCTGGACCGTTCAGAAAAGTTTGGAAATCGCTGTGGAGTCTTTGTTGGGCTTTGAACTCGTTTGCCATCGAGACCTGCTGTCAACTTCAACTCAGCCCAGGGTGCATGGTAGCATAACTAACCTTGTCCTGGATTTGAGCGCAGAAGACTGTGTGAGGACGCACAGACACATACATGACCTCTATACTCTGCAGTGTGCTTCTTGTTACCTGAAGGTAAGGCTCCAGGTGCCATTGTTTCTGTCTGTGTGTGTGTGACCGTGTTTTTAACAGTGTGTGTGAGGCGAGGAGACAAAATGTATCTAACAGAACTGCTCCTGGTGTACAGTCCAACCTCCAGCAGTTAGTAACCGTTTCAGTCAATCAACAATAGCCTAGTTCTTGTGACGCCTACGATGACAGATACACACAGTTCTACCTCGGAGGGGTGGTCTTTTTTTCACACGCCTTATCTCTCTTTTCTCTGTCTCTCTCCCTCCATCCCTCTCTTCCCAGTCATGTCCCAGCCTGCTTCGTCCCCTGCCACTCCAGCGTTTGTGAGGATCAGTGACCGGGACCTGACTGAGATCGAGCTACATTCCGTAGAGTCTATAAATGACCTGCACCGCACACACCCAGAACAATACCACAACCACAAAGGTTAGCTACACTTTCATGGTCCGAACAATACCGCAACCCCAATGGTTGGCTCCCCTCAACGCACCCAGAACACCACCACAGTCACAAAGCTGGGCTTCACACACACCAAGACCAATACCACAGCCACAACCATGGGTTCTAGTTGAAGAGGATGTCCCTGAGTTAGGGGGGTGATGCCACTAAAGTCTCTCTCTTTCTGTCTTATTGTTGATTTGTCCGCCCATCCGCCCATCTGTCCCCACAGGCATCAGGAGGCCTCCTCCCCTTCAGATCCCCTCCTCCAATGGGATCGTCTGCCTACCGAACTCAGCGTCTGCTAATCCAAAGCGAGGGTGGGGGAGGCTAGTGGACAAGTTGATGCCCAGCTCCTTCCGGTCTGGGCTGGCTTGTGCCGTCATCCTCTTCCTGCTGCTCACACTCATCCTTATCTTCTACTTCCTGGGTGAGAGACTAGACCCTGCTGAACGTACCGCTCCAAATACAGCTGATATCTCGTACAACTCATATTACTGCTGATAGTTACTAACTGTTTGTATTGCTGATGCAATACAGTGCAGCTCAAAGTACTGCGGATAGTACTGATGGTAGTATTGATGATAGTACTGATGGTAGTATTGTTGATAGTACTGCTGATAATACTGATGGTAGTATTGTTGATAGTATTGTTGATAGTACTGATGGTAGTATTGTTGATAATACTGATGGTAGTATTGTTGATAGTATTGTTGATAGTACTGATGGTAGTATTGTTGATAGTACCGATGGTAGTATTGTTGATGGTACTGATGGTAGTATTGTTGATAGTACTGATGTTAGTATTGTTGATAGTACTGATGGTAGTATTGTTGATGGTACTGATGGCAGTGCTGCTGGTAGAAGGGCTGAGAGCGAGGAGAAGGAGGAGATGGATTAGGAGTGTTTGGTCTAAATGGTTTAAATCTGTTACTCCTCCAGTCCAGCAGGGCGCCTCTCTCCGGATGCTGACTGAGGCTGTGCGAGAGAGGCAGGGCGTGGCTATGGAGATCTCCCAGCTCATCCAGGAACTGCAGGCACTGAGACATAACCTGACCGCCATGACGACCATGAGGCCATGAAGATCACTGAGGGGCAAAACAAACCAAACCCCCTTATCCCACCAAAGAAATCCCCCAGCTCACTGCTCTGGCCCTCCAGCCTGATGAGGCCCTGCACTAGGGGACAGGCTGTCCACAGATCTAAAACAAACGCCACTATCTCTAGCCTGGGTGGAATGTGTTACAAAGACAAGCAGGGAGGAGACAGGATGAGATCTCAGTGAGCTTGCAGCGTGGTGCTTTACACTTTACTGAACTTGAATGCATCTCTCAGTAGTAACTTTCTTGATCCCAGAAAACGATTCATAGAATTGTTGAAGCGTATTTCTGTAGTGAATATGTCAACACACTTTGTTATGTAAGCATGTGAGGAAAATAGAGATTTTGAGTTGATGACAACACTGCCAATTTAAAGATTTATGAATTCCACTTTTGTTTTGGTCTGAGTCATCCTATCACAAAATAGGGTACATGTACACTGAATAAAACAATAGCTTTCAGGTAGTTGAGGAGCTTTAATGACAGTATTGCTTACTGTCTAGATGTCATCACACTGTGTTTCATCAATCAAGACATTGTCATTAGCTGGTGTTTGACGCTGTCTTCATCTGGCATGTGTCACCTGTCCAGCCCTGGTAACACTGGCACAGGAAGTGGTCGTAGACGTCACTCAGGTTGTGGGAGGGGTCAGGGGTCAGGGTGGGATCTGAGGTTGTAGATGGGATCATGTGATCGGAGAGAGGGTCGCGGCGGGCACAGCGACCGTTGCCATGGCAGCGCCGGTGACTGCAGAGTATGACATCGTTCCTCAGGGTCTGGATGTAGCGTCCAAGGACAGAGCCCAAGTAGTCCCTCAGGAGCTCACACTGATGCTGGGGACACAGAGACACACACACACACACACACACACATGCACACATAAAATATTTAACCTGAACAACAAAGCCTTACTTATGTTTCTATCCACTTCTGTGGATCTAACCTTTGAACGGGCAAACTTGATCTCTCCCCATAGGACCACCCCTGCTGCACCCAGCGCTGCACTCTCTCCCAGGGTGTGCTCCAAGTCTGTCTGTTGACACACACACACGCACGCACACCCGAGGTGAGAGGATTCAGTCTAATTAGAGGCCTGTTATAAATGACTTCCTCCAGCCTGGTTCAGTTGTATGTCTGATCCTAAACTTTGATAGAGCAGCGATTGGCCCAGTCAGCCCCTTACTGTACCTGATTAAGGAAGGTGAGTGTGTGTACAAAAGCCAGTCTAGCGTAGGGCAGCACCGGGGGAGGCCGGGTGGCACTGCCGTGCTGAGACGCCACCCTGGAGGCCTCCAGCAGGCGGTGACGGACCATGAGGGCAGCGTCCGGGGAGCCTGCCACCCGGCTGGGCAGGTAGATGCTGGGGTAGAGGGCCGTGGACTGGGCCCACAGCCATGCCAGCTGGTCGTTCCTGCGCCTGGTTCTGGGGTGGCAGTGGCCGGTGTAGACGTGGGTATGGTTGCCCCCTAGCCTTGGTTCTGGTCCAGTCGTGGGGGGGTCGTTGAAGCAGGAAGGGAAGCCGTAGTAACCCCAGAGCCCCCCCGGTTGCAGACCCACCCCCAGCCTCAGAGTCTCCCACATTAGCTTCCTGGCACCCCTCTCAAACTCCTTCCTGGCCAGCGATGTCACTTCCTGCTGCGACAGCTCTGGGTGGCTCCTCCTCACTAGATTCTTGGACAGCTGTCGGTAGGCCATCTTAGAGCCAAAGTCCCTGGCCCACAGGGGGCGCCACGCCTCCCAGTCAAGCACAGCCAGGCCCCTGAACCCAGGCCGGAGCAGAGAGGAGAGCTGGGCCCTGGCCCGGGACAGGTGGGCCTTCAGGTCAGCCCTCTGGGGGACTCCCCCGTGGACCCTGCGCCCGTCCCGGCTGAGGTAGGGGTAGAGGCCCAGGCGGTTTTTGTAGAACAGGCTCACGGTCTGGCCCTGGAAACTCTGCTGCCGGTTGGCCAGGATGCCCAGGGAGGGGAGGGGTAAGTGGACGCCGTGATGGCTGTGGCACCTGGCGGTGGGCATGTTCCACACCACGGTGAAGGGCGTGTCTGAGAACAGCGTGTCTGAGAACAGGGGGCTGGCCGCCGCCACAGGGGGCGGGGTCAAGGAGACCCAGGGAGGGAGGATGATGAGGAGGCGACACAGCAACATGGCTGCTCACCGGCCAGGGCTTTGTTCTTCCTGAGGAGGACACACACACACCTGTTACATAAAAAAACGGTCAAAAAAAAAATAGTTCCAGTAACAAGTCAAATTATTTATCATCATATCAGCAGGAACACAAAACACAACCCTTGATTCGTTTGAACATCATTTTTAATTCCAGCAGCAATGATTGACAAGTGAGGGAAAGGAGGTGGACTCATTATTTTGGACACTAAAGCTGCTGCCACACGGAACCAAGAATAACATGACACAGAGGGGAGTAGATGACACTGTTAATGAAAGAGGGTGAACAGGAAGACTAGCATTAGGCACAAGCTCACAGGAAGACTGACATAATCCCCGAGCTGTGAGACTGTGAGAGATTGCAGGTCTACACAAATAAAGGCACGTTTGAATTCAGTTGTAGCGCGTGTCGTCAGCTACAGTACGGTCGATAAGGTTTATCGAGTTCAAGTCTAGCCATCGGGAAGGCTAACGACAGACGAGCCACCAGAAAGAGAGCAACACTGTCGTTCTCCTGTTCTACTCGTCCGTCTCCCCCTCCTCTTCGCCTCCTCTGTCAGTCTCTCTGTCCGCATGTCCACGCTCCATGACCTGCACCCCACTGGATCAGTCTCCACTGTGTGTGTGTGTGTCCAGTGTCAGATGTCCTTGTGCATCCAGAAGATGGGCATTCCTTTAGCGTCTCTGTAGGGGGTTTCCTCCAGGGTCTGGACCACCTGTTGCCTTGGCAACCGGGGAGGAGGAGGAGGAGGGGGGACGTATGGAGGAGGGGGAGTTGGAAGGCCAACGGGAGGCGGAGGAGGGAGAGGTGGAGGCGGAGCTGAGAGTGGCGGCGGAGGCAGAGGAGGAACAGCAGGTGGAGGTGGGGGAGGTGGACCAGAAGGAGGGGGAGGAGGTGGAGGGAGTTGACCAAAAGGAGGAGGGGGAGGTGGAGTGTGGGTACCAGCAGGAGGTGGCAGAGGGGGAAATGTACCCGAGTCGGTCACGAGCGTTCCAGGTTTCAGGTCCTGGTTCCCCTCCCCCTGGCTGTGCGTCTCACCCCCTACCCCTCTGGACAATCTCTGCAGAACCTCCATGGAAACGAAGCTGGTCATGGCGCCTGCGTTCTGCACCGGGGCTGACAGGCGGTAACCCAGGTGGGCGTAGAAGTGCTGCTTGTCGTGCGTGGTCAGACACAGGCGCTTGAACCCAAGACCCCGGGCGTACACCTCCGTCTCCTCCATCAGCGTCCGGCCGTAGCCCCTCCCACGCTCCGCCTTTGACACCACCACTGACTCCACAAAGAGGCTGTCGCTGCGTCCGACCACGCGGGAGATCCGGGCGTGGCCCACCAGCGCCTCGCCCCCCCGGACCAGCACTAGACAGACGGGGAAACCCGGGCAGGACTTCCGGAGGGCGTGGAGGCGGGCGGAGCGACTCCTCTGCCACTCGGCGTTCACCAGGTCGGCGCACGCCACGAGCAGGTCCGGGCGTTGGTGGAGGGGGATGGCCCTGACCCTAGAACCCTCCTCATCCTCACACCTGGGGGTTGGCCCCGGAGAGAGAGAGAGAGAGAGAGAGAGAGAGAGAGAGAGAGAGAGAGAGAGAGAGAGAGAGAGGAGGGGGGCAGAGAGGAAGGGAGATGAGAGGAGACGTGGAGGTGGGGACAGAAGAGGACAGTAGAGGACGGGGGGAGCGGGAGGTGAGGAGGACAAGAGGAGTGGACAGTCAGAACACTAGGAGCCCTCCTTCCATGCCTGTGTGTATATGAGTGGGATGGATGTTGTCCAGTCATGCAGGATATTAATAACCCTCCACAAAGTGATGTCAGATGACACACATCATCAAAGCCAGGGCAAAAGTACATGTATAATCTCACCCCGTTCTCCTTGTAACTGACTCTCTGTAAAACCATGCCAAGAGTGGGGAGCTACAACATGGCACACACACACCCACACACACACATGGTCAAGGGATTGATTGAGGAAGGTTCCCCATTTCAAGACATGCCGTAAACATTTCAACAGAGCTAGGGCCAGTCTTTACAGACTACACTCTGATATCCCTGTCTCCAGTTCTCTGCTCCTAGAAATAGCCCAGCCACGAGCCCACATGTCTACACTGATGGAGACTGCTGTGTCAGGGTATGTAGACCCCCCACCCTACACACACAGTGTCAGTGTGTCAGCAACTGTTCCCTAGACCTACTCCTCACAAGTTAAATCAAATGCTAAGTTTTCCAGCTACACCATGGTCTGTCACGGCCTTCTTTCATCAAGTTCACTCAGAGTTCAATTCGCCTGCAACTAGCCTCAGAAAACATACTCTTGGGCCTAGTGGTGACGTATATTCGTGATGTAGTCTGGCTCCTTCATGATTTACGTTGAAGAGAAACACGACTTCCTCTGGTGTACCTGGCTAACATTTTCTATGCAGTCATACGTGGTTTTCCTAATACACCATCTCTACGTTTCATATAATGACGACGCGTCACAATTCTAAGTTATATCAACTTGTTTGGCCCATACTCGGTATAACACATATTCTTAACATGAACTGATGACCCGTTTCTTCACAAGGATCTTTCTGGACACGGGTCCTAGAGAGTTTGCGTGTCCTTTCTAAAGGGTGAGCAAGACGAGCCATGTGCTGAGTCCTCACAGCCACTCTCTCACATCCAGGAATAGGGAAGTAGGTCGTTACTCAAGTGTGATTTTTTTGAGAATTATTTCTTCAGCACATCACACCAAAACCACAGCATAGCGCTAGGGACGGATCTCAGAGGAACTCAGGGTTGCTCCACCGAAGGCCGTATCGTCTCATCTTATGGGTTCCGCCTGCAGTCGGTTTTTCTTTGCGAGAACTTTCTGAGAAAAGGAACGCGTTCCCATTGCCGACCGAGACCATGTTGCCTAGGCTACAGCGCTGAGACAGGAGTAGGAGGCTACACAATGCTGGAAAAGCTTCCGTACACATCCCTGATCCCTTCCTGTCCGGAAGCAGAGACAGTCATCATTATCTGACTAGTCATTCCTGTGTCACACAGGTTACAGCTTCCACAGTCCGCACCCTGGTGGAGTCGTTCACCAACGCAAACCTTCTTGTGTCTGTGCTGGTACTGGTGAAACTACAGTGGCTAGGTTACGCATGAATCTCACCCAAGCAGCATGAGTGTCAGAGCTGAGACATACAGTTTAACAACGCTTGCATCGGTTAGGTCCACATCGCCTGAGAGACAGAC
Source organism: Osmerus eperlanus (assembly GCF_963692335.1). Taxonomy (NCBI): domain Eukaryota; kingdom Metazoa; phylum Chordata; class Actinopteri; order Osmeriformes; family Osmeridae; genus Osmerus; species Osmerus eperlanus. The sequence goes on from NC_085021.1 coordinate 5,987,184, forward strand.
GAGGCGAGAGAAGGTGCAGAATGAAGCTACAATGATCACGTCTGGAGATGGACACAGATCTCCAGATGGCACAGATATCTGTTTCTCAAGGTGAGAAAAAGGTTAAACCGCAGCAGGGTTACAGGCTTACCTGATAGAGATGGAGAGCAGCACAGGGTTATGAAGGGCGCAAAGACTGACTGACAGAAAACGTGCAATAGGCATTTCTAACAGGACACAGGAAATAGTGCAACCAACAGATAGACAACCATTACTTAGGACAGTCCATCAACCACAGACACACACACCAACACACACAGAAAGTGTAAATATTGAGTCCTTAGGAGAAACTCAATTTTTCTGTAAGTGAACTGTTTAAGGTTGCTGACATGACACTGTAGCACAGTTGTGTGAATGTTAACTTGTAGATCTTAAATCACACGTGTTGTGTTTCTATTCTTGGAAATACAATATGTCTCAATAGACTTATCCCCATTGCCAGTTCTTCTCATCACAACCTGTTTGGAAACTAATAACAGTGTCCAGTGTGTGTTTTATCAAACATGTTCTGTATGTATGTAGCCTACGTTGAGTTCTGCATGTTCAATCCAGAGGAGCAGGACATATCCAATATGCCTGCACGTTTACTCGTTACAAATGGCAAATTCACATGGAAATGAAATGTCTTGTTAATAATGGTTAGGTACACAAGTATTTAAATGAGATGTCTGTATCACCATATAAGGCTTATACATTGACAGCATTGTACACGTCATGTCACAAAGTATCCGTTTCAAGTGTACCATAGTTAATCAGTGCTAACTAGTGATGGGCATTCCGGCTCTTTTTCGTGAGCCGGCTCGTATGGCTCAGCTCACTAAAAAGAGCCGGCTCTTTTGGCTCTCCAACGGCTCTTTAAAAAATACATGTTTTAACTATGAATTTGACTATGATAGGGGTGAAAACTATTTTAATTAAATTATTAAATGAAATCATACTCGACCGTAACCACATATCTTTAAAAATGCATTGATTTGTCATGGCTCTCCTCCGAGTTTTGACTACTCTCTGACTGTGTGTGAGTTGGCTCGGCCCTCCCTCATGCAGGATTGACAGGAACAGAATGTGAGGATGATCGTGTGCGCCTTTAAGCCTACAAGTATTGTTTTGTTGTTCTTTGAATCAGTCAATTATTTTAAATACAATTAAAATTAATTATTTCATAATCATTTAGTTTTTATAGGCTGTATTAATCTATTAAAAATAGAGTCGGCTCTTCAGATATGCGAGCCAGGTCCCGACGTTCACCTTCAAGAGCCGGCTCTTAAAGCCAGATCGTTCGCGAACGACCCATCACTAGTGCTAACACGGTATGACCAGAGTAAGGCTTGGTGTATGGTGTTTGATCGATCGATTTTATCACGGTATGATCTTAGGGGGGTAGGAGTGACAGACTGTTCAGAAAGTTACAAAGTTAACCAAGCGCCATCGTCTGAAGACAAACGATATCGTTTTCTGGTAGTAGGCTACTGTCTCACAACCGTACACAAGTAGCCTATCTGTAACCGTTTAATTATATGTGGACAGCATTCAAACATTTCTACCAAAGCTGTACGTACATGTTCAGTTTTTCAACCTTCTCCCAGAGACAGGAACTCTTTGGTTGTGGGACTGTACGGCATGTCCGCTGATCCCGAATCGGTTTTAGACGCTATGGTTCTATGCGTTGCATGTTGTGGCTTCGACGGATCTACGGTTTGCATAAACTCGTAGGAAAGTGCTCTCGTGTACTCAATATACAACACTTCCATCTAGAGGTTTGGAGTTCACTTTGCACCCGATTTGACATCGTTTCCATTCAAGTTAATTCATTAAATAATTTAATTCACTTGGTATTGCGGCATCCATTCATTCAAATGATTCAAGACAAGACTGAAGGCAGACACAGAAGATTAACAAAATGTTAGCTTTATTTATATCCAGGACAACTCATTCAGAATAATCAAGGACAAATAAGCACTAATGTTTTTTTGTTTGTTTTTTAGGTTGTTTTGTTTTACATTTGTCTGAGATGGTTCTTTATTGGTCAAAGTAAAACAAAATAACAAATATATATAATCATAATCATCATAGAATAATAATAATAATACATGAATCAAATACAACGTGTGGAGATTGGGAGAGGAACGTGTCTGTGATAGATCATATGCACTAACTGAACCAACAACAGTAGGGGCGTCTGAAATGACTCACCCTCAAAGAGGAAACACTTTTTTATTTAAATAATATTTTATCAAAGCTTCTTTTTTTTCATAAAATGTTTCTAAAACTCTTTTTAAACCTTCTGTTGATCTTTTTTCTTTTTTTGTTGTTGCATTTTTGAGGTTTCTATTTTACTCTTGATTTTTTTTTGTTGATTTTATTAGTTTTTCTTTCAGGTGTCTGTTTTTGCAAATGTAGGTGCCTCTGTTTGTGTGTGTGTGGGGGTGTGTGCGTGTGTGCGTGTGTGAGAATGTGTCCTTGGCTGAGGTTGAATGAGTTTGAATAGAAGTGTAAATGTCTGTGTGCACGTGAGGGACAGAAGGGGAAACCTGTTTGTGTCTGTGTGTGTGTGTGTTTTGTCCTTGCTCCAATGAGAGTGTGTGTGCGCAGCAGGGCATGTCATTCATCCAGAGATAGAGAGAGAACAAGTGTGTGTGTAGGCATGTACCTATGAGTGAGCTTATAAAGGAGTGTATTGGGTTAAGAGGATGTGCTAGAGTGATAGACTATATAGGCTAAGTGGGTGTCTCTCGATGCCTATGTTGGTGCTTGTCAATGTGTGCGTGTGTGTGCGTGTGTGTGTGTTTAAAGGCACAGAGAAAGTCCTCAGTCTCTCAGATCCATGCTGGAGCCAAACAGAGCCACCAGCTGCTCCTCATAGTGAGCGATGTTCCTCTTCATGATCTCTTTACAGGAGCCCAGCAGACGCTCAAACGCCTGGATGTCTATTACTGCAACACACACACACACACGCGCACACACACACGATTACAAATGTTTCCAAACTGTAAAACACACATGCTGGGTTCACACACTGATGAGGGGGGGAGAGGAGAGCGTGGTTACCCAAGCACTTGACGTCCCCCACGGCGTACGCTGAGGCGGCGCGGGGCTTGTTGGTGACCAGGGCCAGCTCTCCAAAGTAGTGCCCCCTGCTACAGCGGGTGATCTCTACCTCCGTGTTGTCCTGCTGGGACGCCTTCGTCTGGAGAGGGGGGCGAGAGGGGGAGAGGTTGAGAGAGAGGGCGGACCGAGAGAGAGAGAGAGAACAGAGGAGGAGGGAGGGAACTCACTTTGCTCTTCATCATGATCTTGACTTCTCCAGACTCCACAATGTAGAAACACTCAGCCCTGTCTCCCTGAGGAGAAGGAGGAGGAGGAGACAGTCAGTGTCCAGGCTCTATGACAGCGTCAACAGGGTCCTGGCGTGTCCAACATCCGCAGAGACGAGACTTCTTACCTGCATGATGATGCGCTCCCCGTCAGAGAACTGCTTCATTCCTAATACGTCCACAATCTTCATCCTCTCCGACAGCTGGAGGGAGAGAGTGAGTGAGAGTGAGAGTGAGAGAGAGAGGGATGGATGGAGGGAGACAGAGGAAGGGACGTTTCGTTGACAGGAAAGACCAGACCTAAAGAAAGTCCTGGTGGGGACTGCTCCAGCATCATGTTCAGGCCTCCCTCTCCTTACCTCCAGTGACTTGAGCAGGGGCACAGACTCGATGAAGGCCTCGTACATCCTCCTCTTCTTCGCGTTGTTCTTCAAGATGAGCCTGCGGAACGTGGCCCGGTCCTGCACACACACACACACACGCGTCACATATACCGGAAAATGTTCAACTTGGCAAAATTTGCCTTGCTGCTCTGGAGTTCTCCTTGGTGGCCACAGTGAGGTGCTGTGACTTTAGACAACACCCTGATCCCCAGGCCTCCCACAGGCCCCCACCCCCCAGGAGAGAAAGGAAAGGAGGACACTGAAGAAGAGAGGAGAGGGCTGTCTGAAGAAAGGAGAGGAGGAGGAGGATGAGACTAGAGAAGAGTCAAAGAGAGCAGAGGACAGGAGGCGGGAGGGGAGAGCGAGAAGAGGACATGCTCGAGGGGGATCTAGCAGGTGCCGTGTCTCACCAGGCCCCAGAGCGCCCCCTCCTGGGTGGCGATGATGGTGGCAGCGCGGGGCGTGTTGTACATGAGCGCCAGCTCCCCAAAGCTGCCCTTGTTGTCGTAGTGACCCACGCACAGGCCCGCGCCGTCCTTCTGTACCACAATGTCATACACGCCCCTGGGGAGGGAGGACACATGGAGGATTGGGGGGGGGGGGGGGGGGGGGGGAGAGAGAGAGAGAGAGAGGGAGAAAGACACCAAGTCACCGTGGTTAAAGGTTCATGTGTTGGAACCGAACGACAGAAGGCCCCATGGGCAAGTAGCGGCCTGTAAGCTGCTCTGCCTGCGTCTGGGCTGCAGGGAGCCCAGCCGAGGGCCACTCTGCAGCCGGGGGGGGGGGGGGGGGGGGGAGATTAGACCTGGGGGAGGAACGGAGGGGTTGGGCTTACACGCGTGCCCGGGAGATTATTGCGTCCTTTGGTAAAGAGGCGGCGGCTGATTGGCTGTGTGGGCACCCTGAGCCGGTGTGGCTGGTGGAGCCTTAACAGCATTGGGAGGATTAGGATGCTGATCGCTGGCGTCTGTGGACGTGGTCCCTTCAGGTGATGGGGCATTTCCCCCTGGGGCCTGGACATTGTGTGTGTGTGTGTGTGTGTGTGTGTGGGGGGGGGGGGGGGGCAGGTTTGGAATGCCCGTGACGTGTGTGTTTTGTCTCTTGTGTGTGTCATGCGCGATCGTATGACGTGTGTGCCCAGGCTAAGCCTTTTGGGAAGGTGGGGCTGGCATGGTTGATTGACAAGGAGGCTTAGAGGGCTAGGAATAAGCTCTAGCAGCCCACTCGGGGCCTCACGGCACAACACACACACTCCCGCCCAACATGCACGCGCACACACCTTAAAACTCCCACCCAGCGCACACACACACACACACCTTAACCCTCCTACCCAACAGACACACGCGGTCCTCACCTCTCAATAACGTAGAAGTTGTCTCCGTCGTCCCCCTGGTCGATGACGTGATCCTGAGGCTGGACCCGCAGCTCAAACATGGCGTCCAGGACTTCTGAGAACTGCTCCTGGGGGAGGGGGGGAGGGTGAGGAAGGTGCGGCTGTACAGGACGACTCGTCGGGGTTCTTGGGGCGCGTGCGAGTGTGTGTGTGTGTGTGTGTGTGTGTGTGTGTGAGGGGTCCGTACCTGGTCGAGGGTCTTGAACAGCAGGATGTCTCGACAGGCCTCTTGCAGTCGACAGCGCTGCTCGTCTGTTTTGGGGTGCACCACTCTGGGCTCGGTGTCCTCCTCCTCGTCATCTGGGTTGAAGGCCTCCGCACACACTGCACACAGGGGGAGGAGTTAGACTGTAACACCCACTGCACACAGGGGGAGGAGTTAGACTGTAACACCCACTGCACACAGGGGGAGGAGTTAGACTAACACCCACTGCACACAGGGGGAGGAGTTAGACTAACACTACAGACAGGGAATATTTAGATTGTAAAACACTACAGACAAGGAACTATTTAATTGTAACACACACTACAGACTAGGCCGATTCCAGACAGGAAATTGAATTGAAATGCACTACAAACTGTTTTAGACAATAACACTCTATAAAGATGGGGAAAATGTTAAGTCACAATACGTAAGGAAATGGAACAGGACATGTTTTGTTCCTTATAAAGATGTTGTGTAAGTTCCTGAGGCCCTCTGAGACAGCCTGTCTCTGTTTGGCAACACACACAGCTCAGTGCCAGTGGCATGTGAATATCCCTTTTTCTGGAGAGGCCTGCTACTTTGCAGCCAGTTGTGTTACAGTGTTACAATACATCCTAAAGACTGTAACACAAGACTGAAGAAAAGTTAAGACCATCACTGACTGAAGGAACTGAAAACATGACTTGACTAAAACATGCTCAAGTCATGTTTCCAGATACAAGTCACCATCAGTCGGTGCAGAGGTGAAAGGTCCACCAGGTTTAGGGATGGGCGATTAATTTTTTATCTCGATATTGTCAACATTTTTACGATATATATCTCGATATGTTTGCATTTTTTTTTTCTCCCCCCACTAGAAAACAACAAAAACAATGTATATAGAACAGCTATTGTTACAAATTACAAAATGTGTAGTGCAAATTTAAGCAGTTGCCATAACATGGTACTTGCTACTTGACAAAATGGACCTCACATGGAACAATTCATGCAGAGGTCCTTATGTGACAGGACAAAGAAAGAGCAAAAGAGAGTGCCTGTGCAATTTTTGTTTTGTTTGCAGACGGTGTCTGTGTGTGTCTGTGTGTGTGTGTTTGTGTGTGTGTGAACACAGAGGAGCAAGACGGTGATCTTAAAACACAAGCAACACAAGGACCAGCAAAAAAAAAATATATATTTTAATTTTTATATTCGATATTCACGTTATTTTCAAATTTTACATTGTCGTCAAAATCAATGCCCAATAATTTTATCGCTAAAATTCGATATATCGCCCAGCCCTAACCAGGTTCTGAATGAAGAACGCTGCAAGCACTCCAGAGGAGGCAAGTAACCATGTACGTATGACAGGCCTCCATGGTAAAGATCACACAGGGAGAGAAACCAAGAAAAAGAGATGACGTCAAACACAACTCACCTGACACTCTCCGGTTGAATCTGCTGGGGGGAGGAGCTTCATGGAGAGAGGGAAGGAGGGATGGATGGAGGGAGGGAGAGAGGGGTAGTTAGTGGAGTAAACTGTTATTGCACATTCCCTTCTGTTCACACATCACTGCTATTATGAAGCAGCGGTTATGACCTCTGACTTCACCACTGGCACAGAACGGGGACACACACACACAGAGCTTACAACAGCGCTGGCCTCAACCTAGTCCCCAGTGTAGGGGTCTGTGGGCGTTTTCATGGCCGACTTGGTCAGAGGACTGTGTGGCCTGGAGGCCGTGGGCTGACCATGAACACGCACTCTACTGTAGAATATGAAGGCTTGCAGGGAGAGAGAGACAGAGAGAGAGACAGAGAGAGAGAGGGAGAGAGAGACAGAGAGAGGGAGGGGGGGAGGGAAAGAGAAAACCCAGAGACCTGGAGTCACGTGTTGTTCCCACCGTGTGTGGAGAGTTCTGAAGAGATGGCGGACGAGTGTCAATAGCAGGCCTGAGGGTTTTCCCTTCCCTGTCTGTCCTCACACTCTGGTGCCAAGCCGTCACCGGCCATTAGGCCCATCATGTGAACGCAGGCGCACGCTCGGCAGCCCCCCCCCCCCCTCTCTAGGACTGATATTCACCTGGCGACCGTATCCTCCTTCACGCGAGGATACGGTCTCATTTCTCCCCCCCCCCCCCCCCCCGCCACCCCACCCAACCCCGAGCCTGCAGAAACTGAAGATAACACATCACCCACTCTTCACAGGTACCCGCCACACGAGCCCTGAACAATGGCTTCCTTCCATCGCTTCTTATTCCCATCTCACCTCCATCCACCCCCTCCCCCCCCTCACCTCACGGTAACCTTGGCCCCCCGTCTACCTGAGCCACATTCCTGTGTCAGCATGGAGCCTTGTTGTCCTTGGCAACACTGTGTCCCTGAGCCCGTTCGCACAAGCAAAAGGATATTTTGTTTTTAATTCTGTCCTTGTTTTGACGTTTTCCTTCTTTCTTTGTGGGAGCCAATTCAAGCCGTGCTCTGCTTTGTGGGGTGGTGGCTCCTCTGGCCCAGAGGCCATTAGGTGGTTAGCCTCTGCAGCTGTTGCTGCTCCTATTATGGCTAAATGGGTGGTTTCTTGATTGATTTCCATAACGTTACGGCGTAGCGCTGTGCCACATTATGCGTGTTTCTGTGAGCCGGTATATAGTCATGTTGCCTTTTGTCTGTGTGTGTGTTGGGAACGAGAATGTGAAGAGCTCTCGCCATGATCACGTTTGGGGGATATCAAGTGCCTGAAGTTGCCATGACAACGACAAAATACAAGGAAGAACTCCTCATTGCCATAACAACCCCTACCCCCCCCCCCCCAATTTCCAGAGGTAGACCCCCCCAAACCCCTAAAGACCAGAGGAGAAAGACAAACCGACCGAGGGAGAGAGACCAAGTGATAAGAGAAAAGAGCAGCCCAGTCGTTGCTGACGTGTACATTGATTTCTATGACCCGTCCACACTGTCTGCTGGGCCGGCTCATTACAGATGGAGCTGAAAGCTAATACCACACAAACACACAGGAGAGAGAGAGAGGGACAGGAAGAGAGGGATAAGATAAGAAGAAAGCACGAGTGAGACAGGGTGATGGAGGGGGGGGGGGAGAGAGAGAGAGAGAGAGAGAGAGAGAGAGAGAGAGAGAGAGAGAGAGAGAGAGAGAGAGAGAGAGAGAGAGAGAGAGAGAGAGAGAGAGAGAGAGAGAGAGAGAGAGAGAGAGAAATGAGACATGATACACACAGACAATGGGTGTGTTTCTCTGGGGTATGTGTGTGTGTGTCTGTTATGTTAACCATTACATCTAAACAGATAAGCGGGATAATGGATGGTGATAGATAGCTGTGGATCAGGGCTGGTGTGAATATTGATCAGGGAGCACATACATATATCCTAGGTGCTCCCATGTGACCATCGTTCTCTACAACCTGTTAAACACATTCTCCTTCTCCAGTTCTCCCACCCTCCCTCTCACACATACTCTTAACCCCCCCCCCCCGTGTCATACCTTCATGAATGTGTTCTCTCCCCGTGCTAGTCTCTCATCTCTTCTCTTCCTCTTTTCTCTCTTCCTCCCATGCTTCTCACACTATCTCCCTCCCTCTGTCCTTCCCTCCCTCCCTCTAGTCAAGGCCTGACTGATAAGAGAAACACAACATCATGCTTCCGTCACGTCTCCTGGGCAACCATGAGGGATGAGGGCCCCAACAGGAGGATCACAACATAAGGAGGGAGGGGCCTACTACTAAAGCGGGTGGGGCTTTATCGAATGCGTGCACGGGCTGCCTAGATATGGCCCGTGGTCGGAAGTGGGCATGGGGGGCATGTCAGAGGGGGTCACTGGTAATGGAGGCCAGGGCTGGCAGGAAGGGGGGGGAATGGGGAAAAGCAAGAGCTGACTAGTACCCATCACACCAGCTGAAACGCTGACTGCATATGAACAAATACATTAAAAAAAACACTCACAGGCAGTGTTATATGAGAACGCACAACACCGAGCACACGTGCGCAGCGCACACACGTTTACGATGCAATCATGCTTGTCGTCTTCTGTTCTAGAGCCGCATCCACAGACGTCATCACCAGTCAATGCGGGCCACATCCCAGAATGCACCGCTCAGCACTCTTAACACCATAAACTCGGCCTGCACAACGCCTTAATCTAATCTCACCCTCACACTCTCTCTGACACACACACACACACACACACACACACACACACACACACAGACATTGTGTGGGCTTTAGAGATGGCTGTTTCACAGCGAGCAGCAGTCCGATCATGTGACCATGTCACCAGGAGGGGAGACCGTGAGCCCTGGGCGACAGTGAACACTGAGGACACGAGGACTCTGGCGCTGAAGTCGGACATCATTTTAGCAGCAGTACGAGTCTCGTCTGGCGTGTGCGGGTTTAACAGCAAACCTTCCACCCTGGCGCACGCACACAGCGAGTGCGTGTTCCCGGTTGTTCGCTTGAGTACGTCCCCAGGAAGATAGACGACAGGCAGTGATCCAGGAGATTACTCAAATGATGGCCCGTCTTTCTAATGAAGAACTCGCATGCTCCATTTTTTACACTTTGCCTTTTCCGGCTTTCCCCCCCTCCTCACCCTGGCAATCTGTCGCCTCCGCTACACCTCCCCTCTGCACGCCTTCCTTCATCAGCTTATAGTCTTCCTACCCTGTCTCTCTCTCACCCCTTTTCTCTTTTAATTCACAGCCTTTCTTTTGTTAGCTTAGTCTCCCACTCATTCATTCTGTCTGTCTGTCTATTTCGTTGTCCTAGTCTTCCTCCCTAATTCTCTCTCTCTCCTCTCTTCCTTACTCTCTCTTTTGCCCACTCCCCTTTCTCTCTCTCTCCTCTTCCTGACTCCCTCTCCCTCTTCCGCTAACCCCTCAACTCCCCCTCCTCGTTTCCCTCCCCCTCTCTCACTATCTGACTCTCCCTCTATCTCATTCTCCAGACTAAAGTCCTTAAAAGGAAGTGGCCCTGTCCTGTTGAGAGCACGCGTTCTTAACCCCTTCCTGGCCCCGTTTGCTGATGAGTTAACCCCTGAATGCGCCAGCCGACCGCTGCCCCAGTTTATGGCAGGGTGTGCTGGAAGGACATTGGCTGGAGACATAAACATCCTTGCCACAGAGTGCTCTCTCACCCCCCTCGGTATGGGAACCACCGGGACTTGGTGGGAAAATGTCTTGAAAATGACAAATTATCTCTAGGGTGAGAGACAAAAATCGTGATTATACCGGGCCTGATTTCATGTCCCGAAAATATAGATACCTCCAATGAGTTACCCAGGGGAGTTACACACACCCCCCCCACCCCCCCCCCCCCCCCCCGTACCAGACCAGAGGTTGTGAAGGACACTCGTCGCCTGCTCCCACTGCCTGAGTAACCAGGAAACATTGGAGTGGCATTAGCTTGAGATAGCACGGTGGGGGTGGAAGTTGTGGCCTTTAACAAGCTACTGGGCTGCAACATAAACAGGACAAAGCAGCTCAAACGTGACCATGTACAGACAAGGGCCGAGGCCTGTGAAACTCCTGTTTAGACTTTTCAATGCTCTGTCACACAGAGAGGGCAAGGCACTGGGACTGGATCTTTCTACCAAGCATACAATGACTGGGACAAGCTTCGATTGATGTAATGTGTACGCAAATAATAACGTTTCAGACTAAGTAATCCTCTTCTTATTGAAACGATGAGACCGCGCTGCACATCTTTATTTTTTTGCCTTCTGAAACACTTTCTGAGATGGCCAAAATCTGACACTGAACCCGCCTGTGCGCTTATCTGTTCTCTGATTAGCCAAGGTTTGTCCACCCTACTCTCTCTCGTGATTGGTTGGCAAAGGCTGGAGGCTAGCGAAGAGAGCACAAGGTCAGGTTGGTGTCTAGCTAACCAAGCCAGAGACAGCAGACCAAGCTGGCCAGTCAAAAACACAGCCCCCCCCACACACACACTCCCTCGTCAACCTCTTTCCTCCAGCTGGATCCCGGACCGGGTCTGTGGTGGATACCCCCCTCGCTGTAAGCCAGACCCCCCCCCTGCGTCTCTGTCCAGCTGAAGCGTACTAATGACCTGCTCTCCCTAAGCCACCTTGTCTAATGAGATTGAGGCTACTCAGAGGCCTGCTTGTTACATGCAGAGAGGCGGAGGGAAGGAGGAGGAAAGAGAGAGACAGTCAGAGACGGAGGGGCAGAGAGAAAGAGACAAAGATGGATAACTGTTCACATATTTCTCCAAAATCCCTCACGGCTCATACGTCCACAAACTACGCCGGTGCTCCAGAACAATGGCTCCGAGCAGCAGGCCTCCTTCACCAGAACATGACACCTCCAGCGACCGCCGTGTGTTGTCTGACTGGGGCCGTGTGTCAGCCGCTAGGCCACAGGGAGGATCCTGTGACAGACGCAGGGAAGCCACAGCCCTGCCGGCCAACAAGAAGGGGGAGGGGTTCCCCCACTTCCTGTCTCCAGACACCGGGGGAACAAGTGGGGGTGGGGGGTCCAGGCCGGCAGCTTCCCTCTCTTACGCTGGCCGGGCCCAGCTTCACAAAGTGGTGCTAAAGCGCTACTGTAACCGGACTGATCACACCTCCAGCTCATACTGAACTAGAGACCACGGAGAGGGGCATCTAATCTGTCCACTTGACTGCCAACAAGCTGACTTAGTGTTAAGTATTGTTATGCTCTGTTCGGTCCACTGTGAGATGATGGCCAAATTATGAACTGGCTGGGATGTAGGAGTTCATTGGGAAATGCACGCTCAGCTAAGAATGTGTTAGGACTGAACCATACTGAGAGGGGTACTGCAGCGAGTTAACAGCTGTCCACTGACTTCCTAGTGAGCTACTGTAATCAATGACCCTGTGTTCGTGTGTGTGTGTGTGTATTTAAGTAGGAGGCGTGTGAATTGCAAACAGGAGGGAGGATGGATGAACCTCTGCGTTGTCAGTATTTCCTCTTTTTTCTGTCAAAAGGATAGTCGGAGAAGAATAAGGAAGTGACAAAGTTCAGATGGCGCCTATCAACGGCGTGACGGAACAGGAATCTCAACCAGAAAACTGCCTGCGTCTACCTGGCCTCACAGACCTGTGCTACTCGAAAGACAATGGGGTGAGACCTGACAGAAGTCAATTAATGGAGAAAAGGGGGGGGGGGGTCAGGTAGAGGGACAGAGAGAGATGAAGGGCTAAACCCTAAAAGGGCACTCTAGGGATTCTAAACATTAGATTAGCCTCCTGCCTATATTGAACAGCCCTCTGTGTGTGCGCGCCAAGTAATTAGGTCACCTGTTGCACAACCTCGGTGACCACATTTGCAGCCAGCCTGGTCATCCTACAGCTAACCCACACGACTTTGAAAAGCCATAGGGACCGGAGACTTGAGACAATCGTGTCTCCCATTATTGCTATAAGGCACAGAACTAGCAATTCTGAAAGGCTTTAGTTTAGAGTCTCTGCTCATGAAATGAGATTTGTGGAGTTGGTAAGTTAGGCTTTATCCTCCCAATAAGAACCACAAGTAGAACCAAAAGTGATTTTGCAAAACAAAAGGCTCCTGGATAGTATAAAAAGGCATGAAGACAGCAATCCGATTAGGACCCATTTCATCAGCTCTTTATGACTTTCAGCCGACAGGGATCTGAAGGCACACATGCTCTGCTTTCTCTCACGATAGGAACTGTACAAGACAGAGTGGTTCTGTGGCGTGCTCTGTTTAGGCTAGGTGCATTTAACTGAAACGAAAGTGTTGAGGTTGTTTCACTGCTTGGTTAGGTTGTTTCACAGTCGACTGTGAAACAACCTAACTGCTAAGGAAATAAAGCATCCAACTGGGTGAAGCGGCGATGCAAAGTGGCGTGACTTCCTAGCCTGTAGCCTTGACTCACTGGACCCCCAGGATACTACACGTGGAAGGGGGTCAAGGTGCTACCAAACAAGACGCTTGAGTAGTTGTGACCATAGTAGCTAGCTAGATAGCGCATCTCCAAGAGAATAGCACCAACTAGGTATTGCATAAACGGACCTCCAGTTAAAACCCTGTCACGCAGTGTGGAGGCTTCATCAAGCCAGGAGCAGAGTTCCATCATGAACCCTTCATGTCACTGCTCTCTACACAACGACCTCTTTCACCGAAGCCTTGTCCTCCCTTTCCTTTCTTAATCGCTCGGTCACCGCTGTTCTTTACATTGCCTTTTGCTGTCTATAAACATTCGTATCTGCTCTGAGAGAGAAAGACCCATTTGGTGCCTTTTTATTCCGGCTGAAGCCAAACCACAGCTGACGAGACTAATGTGAGAGAGATGGAGGTTCACTATTGCTTCAGTTGGGAAGGAATGCTGGGAGATTCTCAGTCATGGACCCGTTCGTTCCGGCATGATTAGGCCTAGCGTGTCACCAAGCTGGAATCCAGGAGTGTGTAATCGAGTATTAACACATCTGCCACAACACACTCCGCAGACGAGGGTAGGGTGTGTGGTGGTGTGTGCAATCAATCAACAGGAACCGCAACAAGGACACACAGAAAAGCTGATACGGAAGTTAAATCCCATTCACACCTACAGGCAAGCCAATCCCAAATGATATCAGCATCTCCAATGCCGGCGTTCTGCTCATTGACAAAACAGAACATCCATTCACAGCAGCCCTGAATGCCAGTGTGATCTGGGTCACGTTGCTCACAGTTGCATGGAGCGGTGGAGAGAGGATAAGCATCTCGTTCTAGCTGCTAGCTTGGTTTGAGGTACACCTTTTTTTAGAAGGACAAGGCCTCTACTCAACTGTGACCCATACAGCATGTCAAATATATAGGAAGGATGCCTCTGGCATAAGATGAGCAGTTCCTAAATCTCCTTTTCATTCATGGTCATGGATATAGGCTAACCCAAGACGCACAGTTGGTATTACACACGGGTTCTGTGCCTTAATCGAGGAAGCAACTTACGCTCAAAGTCTGAATCCTCATCGTCATCATCCTCGTCTCCGTTGGACTCTGTCTGCATCGGCTCGCCATCAAACATCACTCCTTTGCCCAGTTTAATAGCCGCTCCTGCCCCATCCTGGTTTCTGGTATCCCGCAAGCGAGTAAAATATTGTATGGCGAATTCCACCAGGTCGGTTGGTCTTTGTCTGAGCACCTCCACGGTGTAGCCTTGCAGCAATTCCGTCAAACCCACCGGTATCTCGATACTCATGGCTGTTTATGTGGTACGTTCTTTCTGAAAGGCCGTTCAAAAGGGTTAGATAATCAGTCTCTGAGTAAATGAAAGTTAACAAGATAGCTCATTGCCGAGCCAGGCTTGCAGCTCATTGATCTAGTTTACAATTGCTCCAAGAAACAGGATTAGCTGGCTGATATGGATGGCCAGATTGATGGAGGTTCCAGATGTGTTTAGCTACTAGTACCTACAGTAGCTAAAGTAGTCTACCTACACCAGCAAACCTATCGCGGTGGTTGAGTTTACAAGCCTATCGCTACTGTAGCTGGTGAAAAGCAGTAACTAGCTAGTCCGGGAGAAAATATTTACAGTTGTATTTGTTATCTAGTTTGTAAACTGGACCTTAAAACTACCTAATAGCCAACTACGACTACTAAGCTAATCAAGCAGTTTACGTAAAAATGACATCTCGGACTATACGATACTGCTCCTAAATTTACGCATGCCGTTATATGGCCGGCATCAGGCGGCAAATACATTAAATGTATGACACAAATGGTTGGTATGGCGTGCTGCATAGAGCTCCCCATGCCATGAAAAAGTATTTTAAGAAGCTAAAACAGATAGCAGCCACGCTATCTAGAGTTACAGTAGCTAGCTAAAGTTTGCAGGATACAGGCCAATACTGTAAGTGGTTGACCATCATTGTTAGCTACAGTAGCTACTAGTGCTACCTATAACACCAACATTGATCTAGCTAACTAGCTCGTTGCTAAGCAAGCTAGCGTAGCTATCGTCATAAAATAGCCAGCTAACAGTACTATTAACTTACGTCTATAAATCTGTCGCCGGCTTATTATGGTTAGCCAGTCCTTCTCTTGCCGTCTTCCCAACTCTCTTTATTTCGCCTCCTCTTTCTGGCCCGTCTCTTTGCCAGTGTAGCGACAAGACCCCGCCAGCTAGAAAACTATACGTTCACTATCACCGGTGTGAGTGGGCAACCTCGCTAGCTAGCCTCCTAGCAATGCTAGCCAACCCCTGAGCTGTCAGTAGCGAGCCTCTCCCCACTAGTAATTTAGCTAGCAACGTCCTGGTTTACGCAAAGGACTCTGAGAGCCAACAAGCCACTAATTAGAAAGGGAGGGTGGGACTTGGGGATGTTGGTTTACTAACCGGTTCTAGTGGACCGACTACTAGTTAGATAGCTTCCACTTGCTAATCACTTTTTAACTGACAGCTAGTCGACTTGCTAGCTAGCTAGTAGTAGCTGACTCAAAGCGAATGTCTTTCAAAAATTGTTGCAGGTGGTGGCACCTCGAGCCAGCCGGTGAATCGTTATCCCCAAGCTTTAACGGAAAAAAACGGAGAGTCGAAACCGCAATGTTATCTATCTTAATCCCTCTAAAATACCTAGTTAGTCTAAATATCTACCTATGCGGTACGACTATTGACAATGGTGCAAAAAAAAAAAGCCTAGCTAACGTTCGATAAATCCGTTTGTGCCTCCAGGAGAGGCTCTTCGTTTAACTCCACGGGCAGGCACGAGCGTTCAGGGGCGTGGACAGCTGTCAGTTCACCAGGGTCGAGCGTTGCATCTGATATGGATTGACGGGCCAATGAACCAACCATTTCACGATTTGGATCAGACAAGCGTCAATCACACGCGTTCATGACTAAACGGGGCGTGAATAGAGGCGGGATGAAAATGCCAAAGATGAGGCCCACGCCCACGCAAGCGATAGACGCTGGCCACGAGTGACCCCTGCCCGATAGAATGGAAAGGACAATGCAGGAAAGCACTGAGAGCATTGGCGTAGTTTTTACTAAGGAAGCGTCCCTCTCACATAGAGAAATGTCATATTTGTTCCCCTGACTTCAAATCCAAGTCACGTTTATGTGATAGGGAAGAGAACAAGTCGCGCTTCTAGCCAAGCCTACACGTCAGAAAAAAAGATAACGTGCAACATTTCATGATAAAACTGCTGTGACAGCTACCTCAGTAGATAAGCTGGTTGTTCTCAAAATGTTACCGAAGGATCACTATAGCAACATGGTCAGAATCAATAGCCCCACGATAAATCAAATTCAGAAAATACTACCCTTAATCTGAGATGTCAACTATTTGCTGTGTACTGGCAATACAGGATAAGAGTCAGAACAGACATTCCCTGCATGAGCTTCTCTCTTTATCCCCTGGGCTTACAGAATGCTGCTTGCTCAGGTCACCAGGCTCTTGTCAATTGGCAATGTCCTCCTCTTAGTGTGCAGGCCTACTGACATTTCACCAGTCAAATATAGTCCTGCCTATTCCTGCCCTGTCTCACCTTAAGAGAGAGGCTGGCAAAGCCGGCGTTGTCATGGTCACAGCAGTGGTTTTAATTCCTCGAACTAGTCTTAATAAGTCCTTCGCAGTGTGGATAAGCAGTTGTAAAGGGGTCTTTCGTCTCCCTCTACAGGACAGGGTGAGGACTACAACTGGATCAGTTCTGAACGGCATGCTCAAGTAAGGCCGTGACAGATTATGCCCTAGGGCCTTGGTGGTCCATTCGGATTCTCGAAACTGCAGACTGCAATCCTTTCGCCACGGAAAGAGTTACTGAATTAACACGAGTAGACAGCTGTGTAGAGAATCTGAGATTGCTTCAAATGGGCAGGAGGGAGGGAGGCTGTATTTCTACAGAATTCAAACAGAGCACCTGTGACCTAGTTTTCTAAGTCTTGCCTCTGAAGTGTGAATCCTTTATAGAGATTGGATAGGACATGTGCCATTTATGTGACAGTATTTGACTTGTGACTAAGTCCAGTTTTAGGAGTGCATGTCTGCATGTTTCTGAGAAGAGGTGGAGAATTGGGACCCTGGCAGATTAGCAAAAACCTGTGGTACAATTCGTCACTGGCTCTAGTGCTAAACAATCGAGAAAGTATGTCAAGCAGGATATTATACATACATATATTATACAGGATATTATACATCCAGGAATTCTTTGTATGATCAATGTATCCATTGATCATTCAATGCAACCTATGGTCCATTCATTGGCAACCTGACCTCACAGTCCATTCATCGACATTGATGTCTTTCCGTGTCCCTTGATTTTGTATGCTATATTTCAAATAACAGGACAAAAAGGTGGTGCTACACCTATTTAATTTCATAGTTTCAAAAGCTACATGCATATCCACAATTGCTAAAAACTATAAAAATAGAAAGGACATATTTCTGTAAGTATCCTATCAACGTTCAAATGTTTAAATGCTGAGGTGCTCCGCGCACTCCTGGTTGTAGGACTGAATCTCTTTCTTTCTCTCTTTCTTTCTTTCATTCTTTCTTTCTTTCTTTCTTTCTTTCTTTCTTTCTGTCTTTCTTTCTTTCTTTCTTTCTTTCTTTCTTTCTTTCTTTCTTGCTTGCTTGCTTGCTTGCTTGCTGGCTAGCGATATCAAATATATCCTGTCCATTGATGTGACCGTTTGTCCAGATATAATATCAAATGAATGTTCACTGTCCAGAAGGCTTACATTTTGTCCAGATGCAATATCCAATTACGTAATGTTCCACTGTACAAAAAGTTGACACCCCAGCCAATGTTAAAGTATTGGAAATGGACACTTTATTTATTTAGGAGGAAAGCATCCATAACTAATACATTAACATGCAAACATGCTCCATTCAAATGTCTTGGAAGGGGATTGTCCAGAAGGTTGACACCTCGGTCAATGTTGGACACAAATATTTTAGAGGCCAAGCCACAAAAATGCCATGACATTGATTTTGCTGTACATATGATTACTTTCAATTATCAACCTGTTGTATATGTCTGGATAAAATACCACTGTAACTGGATACTTAATCCATCCAATAAACTGCACATTACAGTATTATGGGATATGACATTCATAGAATTGAATATTCTATAATAAATAATTTTCATTTGATTTGAATATGGCATTGTGTATTCATTATGTAGGTAGATCAATTGCATACATCTAATTGGTTCAGTACTTTATACACAATTACTGGGGGTTTTGCATAAGATCAACTATAAGTTTCACATCAACAGAAGTTTCAAATTTTGCCTGTTGGGTATCAGCTGCATATTGACATTTCTTCCTTTATTTCAGGTAACAGTATATGCACAGTTGGAGTCATATTATCAACAAAAGGTTTCCCTGCCATCAAATCAAACAGTGCTCCAGTCGGGACTAGCAAACCAAATTGTCCCTGGCCTTAACCCACCCTATAAAGCATTCAACAATTGGTTCTCCAGCTTAACAGTTGACATGCCATAATGTAATTTGTAATTACAAATTTGTAAAATTTGGGTCAAGTCAAACAGGAAGAGGGGGAATGGAAATATACATTACTGTATTTAATAATCACTTTTTGGAATGCAGTTTGAGAAGGTGTAGCCAGGAATACAAGTGGTACTGGGTTTGGTGCAGAGCATGTTGTTGATAAAATCGAAGTTTACTGAACATATTGATCATGTTACAGTGCAATGCATAGACTTCAAGGCAGAAATGTTAAAAGATTGGAAGTCCAGTCAAGAAAGTGTTATTTAAAAAAGCAACAGTTGTGTTCCACGAATACAAACGCAGAACATGGACATTCAGTAGGTGCCGAGGTGTAGACATCATCATCATGTCAGAGCTGAAGCAGCTCCTCCAGGAGTTCCTCCTGATCTTGAGCATGTTCTGTGACATCTAGATGGAGATGTTGAAGATGAATTTGTCTCACAACAGTCTGGTGACTTCAACTCTGCAGGTCTCCTTTTAAAGGAATCTTTAGAGTCCCTTCCTCCCTTCTGGTGACAGGTCGCAGCATTCACCTCAATTAGAAAGAACCTACTTTAAACAATTGTGCCAATCTCAAAGGGGCTAACTACAGCAAACAGATGGCACTTTCATTTCACATTGTATTATTTATAATGCAGCGTAAGTGGAAGATTAGAGAGACCTGTCCAGATGCTTTAGGCGTTGCCAGTAATAGTGTGCATTACACACCTCCCTGCCTTCTTGAAACGATAATGCTTGCAATTCCCATCCACTAATCCAAATGAAATCAAAATTTGATGGGCTGGGGTTAGGAAAGGGACCGGGAACTCGCTGTTGTCCGTCATGGAGACTGGTTTCCGATTGGCGACTCGATCCAGCTTTAGCAGACTGTCACATCCACTGGCGACCAGGTCCAGCGTTGACCGACCCACGACCAGGCAGTTGCTGACAGCTCAAACCCCCCACACCACAGGGGATGTGTGGAGGGGGGACAGAGAGAGGAGAGCAGGAATTAGATAATGCCAGGAGCAACTAACAGTTACAGTAATATTAGAACGAGATCCCCACCGGTCAAGTGTGGACTAGTGCAGCAATTTAGCAGAGCAAAAAGGGTCATTGATGCAGCCCTGGACACTAAGATAGCGCCAGCCCCCCTCAGTTGGAACATGAAATCTGTTTCAGGGAAGAGAAACTCTAAAATACGTTATTCTTATACAAATAAGAAGGTCCCCTCCAACTAGTAACAGAAACAATAACAGTAACAATATACAGTAACAGGTTTACTTTACTTGTAAAATCTAGATAGGGCAACCTGAACATATAGAGAGAACGCCCTGCCTCCAGCAGTTTTTTTAATTACTTTTGGGAACCACCAGATAGCCGGCATCTTGGGATCTCAGTGACCTTACGGGGTGATAGGGTGCAAGAAGACCAGAGAGGTATTGTGGTGCCAATCCATGCAGAGATTTGTAGGTTAGTAATAGAACTTTGAAATCAGCTTGGATGGCTTGGATAGGGAGCCAGTGTAAAGAGACGAGAGTAGATGTTATGTGATCATACCTTCTGGTTGTGGAACATTTTGTCAACGTTGTATGTGTACATGGCCCATTCCATAAAGCTTTGATGTAAAGTGTCACCAGATATTTTATTATTCTGTTGAAAAAAACGTAGTTCCTATGAATGCAAACTTTAACACTGAAAAATATTGTATTAGCACTGTATTATCTGTAAAGTACTATTAGTTTAACATAAATATTATTGTGTTTTGCAAATGGGTATACAACAGGAATAATGTTATAACAAATTTAGCCTCTTAGGTCGGTTGTCAGTGTCTCATGTCAATGCGATACAGAAAATACAAGACTATTTTACAGCACTGTAGCACAAAGGAAAACATACAAATGTTCATGTAAACATAGCAAACACTCTTTAGGCAGAACTGCACATGCTGTATGATGAATAAGGTCTACAATTATGACAACTGGTTCAACCATTTGTGCATTGAATTACTTATGTAATGAACTCAATGTCTAGATGTTTGTGGGGGTAAGACAATTTAACAGAGAAAATATCTAATACATTTTTATCAACATGAAATCAGCCACTTATAATGTAGCAAACAATTGTTGGCTACATCATAATTTGCATGAACGTACCACCAGAGCATTGTCAATTTGTTTAAAAGAATGAGAAATTGCTTTTAAGATGTGCATACGTGACTAGATGATGTGGAGGTTGACAAGTACTGTTGGGAATTTAAGTTGTGATGAGAGAAATGTAGGTTCCAAAGCCACTGAGAAGAACTGTCATCACCAGCTGCATCACAGGCACTGCACTGTATGTCTATAAGTCCAGAAAGCTGTGTGTCTCACTGACATCTTACTCACCTGCTGCATCACAGGCACTGCACTGTATGTCTATAAGTCCAGAAAGCTGTGTGTCTCACTGACATCTTAGTCACCAGCTGCATCACAGGCACTGCACTGTATGTCTATAAGTCCAGAAAGCTGTGTGTCTCACTGACATCTTACTCACCGACTGCATCACAGGCACCGTGCAATAGTATAAGAAACAGAGGGACATGAACGTACGTCCACATAACGAATTCGAATGAACTGTGAGGTCATTGGAACTGTGTTCGTGTGAAAGGTGTAGTTACATCGCCATTTAGTGTCTTAAAAAGTCAATTGTAACCTGCCTGTGCAGTAGTATGATATCAAGATCGCCATCTACTGACCTTAAAAAGTAAATTGTAACCTGCGTGTGCAGTAGTATGATATCAAGATCGTGGGATCATCAACAGCAGGATTCTGTGGTGACATCAGAAATTGAGAGGCGACAGCAAGGCTTAAGTTTAACAGTCATTGTTTATTTAAGTAACAGTAGGATTGTGCTCTTGAACACATTTTTTCTATGTAGCGGTATGTTTGACAGTGGTCACAAGTAAGTATAATATATCTACATCTTATATAAACATATTAAGTTTGTTAAAACATTCATAAAACAAACAACAAGTTTATCAAACAGTTTATCAAACAGTGTTTCCAACATCGCTCTGTTATAATCTCTGCAATTTAAAAATGAAAAACTTGAGGTATTGAATCAAACTCTTTCTGATCATGGTTGGGGTTATGTCAAAATGTAGTGCAACCACCCAGGTCCGGTTTAAATACTCACAGCATCTTCACATCACATCTGGCCAAAACAATGCCTTATCTTTATCAAGGGGGACGGGAGGCAGGAAACAAATGATCATACAGGGCCAATTAGACAGCATCCACAGCACCTCATCCTCATTCTGGTGACGTATGTCCAGAGAAACCTGGCCTAACCAGAGTCACTGGAATAAGGCACACAGCAGCACAAAAACACATACCAGGGCCAATTAATACAAGGCTCACACTGGTTCATATCATAGAGAGCCTAAAGATGTCCTGGGTGTGTTATTCTCTCTCTCTCTTTCTTTCTCTCTCTCTCGCAAGCACACACACACACACACACACACAATCCACTTTAGCATGAGAAAATGACAACCTTTAGTTTCAGCTGAAACAAGTTTGTAAAGGTAAAACACAGATCACACTTCACTTGCTTATTGACATAAAAAACACAAGTCTCAACCGAAACAGAAAATCAGGTGTTCACTGTACTGTACATTTTCAGAAATCAGGTATTAGTCCTGATGATGGTAAAAGGTATTGTTAAGTAACTTAGCTAAGGTATAAAAAGGCCTTTTCATACTCAAGCCTTCATTTGTGCTTAAAAAGAGAATATCTCTAGAAAATGCTGTAGTCAAGATCAAAAGATAAAAAGTTTTTATAGAATAATAATTCCAATCATGCTCCACCTCATGCTTCTGCTATATTACAATGCAATATAAATGTGATTAAAAGATGGATCCATCAGGCAGACTCTGATATCAAGGTGGGTTATCGGACAGACTTGTGGTTTCAGTTACAAACCCACAGTTACAATTCCAATCCTTATCAACTGTGAAAATGCTGATAGTTCTATCAGTTTTACCAAAGATGTGAACATTCTGCAAATAGGAGCAGTCGAAGCTATGTTTAGAGAGATGTCTAGTTATGTCTAGAGACACAGCCATGTTTTATAGCCCCACTAGAACACTGTCCTTGTCTTAGAAACAGTCATGAGTCAAGTTACAAACAATGGTCTATTCACAAACCACTGGCCTATCGAATGACACCCCCCAAGGATGGCCTTGTTTGACTCGGAGGTCAATTTCACAAACCCCCCCCCACCCCCAACAGTTACACTCTATCTGTAGAGAACTTCCTCTGTAGCCGACAGGAGGGAGATGGTCACATTGACATTTCATGACAACGCATCGATTCTTCAAGAATGCTATGGTTACATAGTCGTGTCTGGAGCAGAGTGATTGTGTGTCCCTTCATCAAACACACAGGGAGCCCTGTGGTGTGCTCTCTGGAACCCTACTTGTTTAATGGCCGTCATTGCAGGCTCTTCTTGAGTTGCTGCCATGGAAACCAGCAGCTTCGCTTGGCGGGTGTGTGTGAAGCTGCAGTTCTGCCAGACAGCCACCAGGGGCAGCACGGCTAGCATTCTTGGGGCGTAGGTGAGATGTTCAGAGCCTGAGAACAGAGGATCTGAGATACTGAGGCAGAACAAAGGATAGGCTGCTCCACGGCAACGCACAAAAGGGAATGAACAGCAGCCCATGGGGGGGGGGGGAGGGGTTACCCATTCTGTTGTCATTGCTGATGACCACCATGGTTACACAAGTAACCATGGCGAGACATGAGGTCCCTTGGTGTGGTTACATGTAAGACATATTCACTGTGATAACCTTTGTAGGAATAAGGTATGATTTGAGAAGAATGGCCTTTAAGCTGGAAGGGAGGGTTCACTCTCACTCTCTAACACACACACACACGCTCATTACACAACTGCAGAGTAGAGGAGAGCTGGGCAGGGCAGGGCCCTCAAGGTCAGGGGTCACCTATAAGTAACCTGTAGGCCTCTTGACATCCCTCTGAACCCTTCATGCCCCACTTCTGTGACTGTGTGCAGCAGGGGCATTGGTGTGAGACAGACTCAGCGTTTTCCCTAATCGATCATAGACATTGAGTATACCCTCTTCCCAATCCTCCCTGACGGAAAACTGTACAGCTGGAGGAGGGTGGCTACAATACCAATGATTGGCTCAGACAGCACACAGAGAGGGGGGGGGGGGGGCTTGGGTCTAGGAGCCCTGAGGCGGGGGGGCAGGGATGTGTTGGAGGATCCAGGAAGTTGTCTCCTTCAGCACGGAGGTGGCCACCTCAGGGAGATCATGGTGGAGGGCGTGGTACCCTCCCTCATACACCTGTGTAGGAGAAGACACACACACACTGACCATTACAGTAAATATAAAGTATGTACTCTCTCTCTCTCCCCTCTCTCCCTCTCTCTCTCTCTCTCTCTCAAAAACAAAAATCTAAAACTGTGTTCTCTGTTGATCTGTGTGTGTTGTCTCTGTGTGTCACGCCGACCTTGAGTTCCTTGTCAGGGCTCTGGGCCTTCTCGTACATCATCCGGGACCCTCGGATGTCACACAGCTTGTCAGCGTTGCCGTGGAGAAGCAGGAAGGGCCAGGTGATGTCGGGTATGTGTCTCTCGATGCGAGCGGCTGCACCCATCAGCTGCATCCCGAACGACACGCGCATCCCGCCATGGAAGTTCAGCTCGTCAGCATCATACGCCTCCACCTGCCACCAACAGGAAGAGGAGGGGATTAGACAGGAAGAGGAGGGGCTTATGGTGGAAGAGGAAGGGATTGGATTGGAAGAGGAGGGGTTATATAGGAAGAGGAGGGGTTATATAGGAAGAGGAGGGGTTATATAAGTTGGACTACTGCAACTCGCTGCTCGCCGGTCTCCCAGCATGCGCAACCCGCCCTCTCCAGAGGATTCAGAACGCAGCGGCCCGCCTGGTCTACAATCTACCCAGACGCTCCCATGTTACCCCACTCCTCATCTCCCTCCACTGGCTTCCCATCACGGCCCGTATCAGAGTCAAGACCCTGGTACTGACCTTCCGAGCGGTGAACGGGACTGCACCAGACTACATCAAGTCTCTCCTCCAGCCTCACACCCCCACCCGCCACCTACGGTCTTCTTCTGACAACCGTCTGGTGGTCCCACGCTCTTTTCCTGTCTGGCCCCCCAATGGTGGAATCACCTCCCCACCTCCATCAGAGACACTGACTGTCTCCCCACCTTCAAGAAAAGGCTTAAGACGCACAATACAACGATACTTAGGAATGATTTGCTGAACTTGATGTTAGTTTCCTCCAGGAACACAATGACTCTTATTGAGGGACTTGTTGCTCTTGTTGGTTAGTTGTAACTGATTTAACTTCTTGTACTCGCTGTGAATTATATTATTGTTGCTTGCTTTTTCTACAGGTACACTCTTGCACTTTTTGAGGTTCATGTTGTTTAATTTGTAACTTGTTTAACTACATGCTCTTATGGTTCTTCCCATTGGCACTTATTTGCTTTTCACAATGTATGCTTCATGTTTTGGCTACCCACAATGTTTTGGGGCTATCTCGTTGCTATGATCAGTGGCCTATGCACTTTTGTAAAGCTTTCTCTTGGAAGTTGCTTTGGATAAAAGCATTTGCTAAATGAATAAACCTAAATGTCAGAGGCGGGGCTTAGACAGGAAGAGGAGGGGCTTAGACAGGAAGAGGAATAAAAAGCAGAGAAAAGAGACATGGAAATAGCTTTGGGTTTGACTGTTGTGTAATGGAATAAACAGAGCACTAAGTGAACACTGTATGTCTGTTTATAGTAACTACAATAACAGTGGTGACTCATTTCAAACACTCACCCACACACGGCTCATTCTCACAAACTAGATAAATTCCAAAGAACTTTCAGAAGGGTAATAGGGTGGAGCTGGTTCATGCAGGAGACTCCGAGACCTTAGCGTGCCACTAGCAGCTCGTCATATCACACAGTCGGGGCACACCTTAACAGGGCGGGCTATTTAAACAGGATATCACTGCACTCTGCATTGCTTAGTGCGACACAGGATCCTCTCGGTTCAATCTGCTGCCTCTGCCTCCCCGGCCTCCAGCCTTGGTTCTGTGTTCCCGTCGTAGGGGGAATGCGTTCGCTGCTCTCGGCTCGGATGTCTAGACGGTGTCTCCGTCGGGTGCGGCAGGGAGCCGCTGCGAGCACAACCATTATGCCAAAACATGTATTGTATCATGTGTAATAAAGTATCAAGTAATCGCTGCTACTGAGTCCTCCTGCATGAACCAGACACTAGTCTGCCCACAGCACACCAGCCAATCAGGGAGATGTGAGACGTGGAAGTGGCTTTGTTATGGGTATGTTGGTGTGTGACCACAAATATGACTAGGGCTAACCATTGACTGAGCGATGCAAAGATGAACATGCAGACACACACACACACACACACTCACCTGTTTCTGGTCCCGTGAGACCCACTTTGAGTCTATGCTGCCCAGAGACAGGCTGGGTAGCATGTGGTTCAGAACTTTGGCCAGGAACACTTTGAAGGGCGTGGCCGAGTCCGGGTTCATCTGGACCATGGGGGCGATCAGAACCACGCCCGCAAAGTCGCTAGGCCGCTCGCACGCCGTCAGAATGGAGATGGCTCCTCCCTGAAGAAGAAAAAAAACAAAAACAGCATTTATTCATTCACAGCAGATATAAACATATTCACACAGATGCATTAACAGATTAGTTCAAATGAATGGTCGTTATGAAGCTCTGCAGAAGCCAGAAAATGACCCATTCATTTGAATCAGGTGTGTTGGAGCAGGGAAACATCTAGAACAAACAGGCCAGTGGGCCCTGAGGACCAGGGATGAAGACCACAGCACTAGAAGTTTCCTTCAACAGCCACCCCTGATTGGACATGGTGGCGTCGGTGATTCAGATTCTAATCACATGGCAGAGGCTAAACTCATTAGGGGGGACTAGCATGCCAAGGACCAGGGTGTTTGGGAAGGCGTTCTGGAAGCTCATTTGCTTCAACTTTGTTAGTCTATTTTGTGAAGGGTATGCATATTCATGAGCTGGGGCCCACCGTCGAACAAGCATCTCTGCAGCGAGAGCTCTGCAGAACATTTCCCACCAGAATCACACACGCACGCACACACAGGGAGACTGCCTCTGGCTTCCACTCAATTGCGCAGGAAGCACGGATGAGAGAGGGCACCTTGAACCTGTCACTCACTGGAAAAGTAGACAGTCTGGAGAGTTAGGAGGAGTACAGAGTCTGGAGGAGTGGATAGTTAGGAGGAGTAGATAGTCTGGAGGAGTAGAGAGTTAGGAGGAGTAGAGAGTTAGGAGAAGAGAGTTGGGAGGGAGGGAGTTTGCAGACTAGAGGAGTATGGATTTTCCACTGGGTCTCTAGGGCACAAAACTTCCAACCAAAAGAGATGAGAGCGAACTTGTGTGTGTGTGTGTGTAGGTGTGTGTGCTTCCTTCAGATAACTCAACAAGCAGGCTGAGAGAGGAACAGAGGGATTCATTTTGAGACTGATTAGAACAGCCTCAAAAAGACACACACACATTGAACTTGGGAGAAGAATATGGGTATTGTTCAGGCTCCCTTGACACCACGAGGACTCTGATTGTGGTTATGCAAGAAGCTACATACTGACATTACATAAAGTTCCAGCCTCCAAGATCTGGGACAGAATCAGGAGAGATATGGATGGAGGGAGGAAGGGAGGGAGGACGGAGAGATGGAAAACAGGAAGACTGGTGGAGCAGACAGAAAACTAGACAAAAACAGGGAAAAAAAGGGTGGAGGAACTGAACACGTTCACTGGCATACAACACCACAGACGTCAAATACACATCAACGCCACTCCTGTCTAGACATTCTGTGAGCATGGACACTGACTTTTTCAACAGAAAGTATCTCATGTTCTTAGACAGTCAACATTTCCTCTTTTCAGTCACAGCTCAACGACTTCCTTTTTCCACTTCCTGTTAGCCGAGAGCGGGGCGCCCCGGGTTGCACACACCTGTGTCCCAGAATAACCGTCACGCTTCTTATATACCTCACCCGTCTTATCTACCTCACAGCACCCTTTGTTTACTTGCTGCTTTTAGTACCATGTGACCCTGACACCCTCCACCTTCTCCTTTCATGTATGACACGCCATCTGGATGTCCCACTGATTAAAAGGTCTCCAGAGAACATTCTGTTTGCTGGCCTTTTGTGGATGCTTCCGGAAGGCCCCTCATTCTCCCAGTCCCCAGATGGGCCATGTTTCCCCCTTGGGATGAGAAGGTATTGTGCGTTGCGTGTGCATTATGGTCTGTCGCCATTTGGTTGCCGGGACCGGGGCAGTGCTGAGGTGCGGTTTCGAATTGTGGAGGGAGTCGAACAGTAAGAGGAAGGAGCAGCAGGGGAGACAGGATGTGAGGTCAGCGAAGGTCCTTGACTCTAAAGCCTCGGTCTGCTCTGATGTGAGTTGACAGAGCTGAATACCTCCGGGGAAGGGGGGGGTGGGCAGATTGTTTGTGTTTTTTGTACACACACGCACCCCCCAATGTGTCACACCATCTGTGTACCCCGACAGCTCCAGAGGAAGCTGTTGATGTGATGGTATTTGTGTATTCACTTAGAGGATTTGTCGTACAACACAACCCCTAGTCCCTATCCCACAGGCTAGCCGCTAGTCAGAACTCAGGCAAATCTGTTGGTGATTTGAATTGCTGCTGAAATAAATATCCAAACATTTTGGATTTTTGACGTTCTTGTTTGAGCATGTGTGTGTTTTGTATGTGTGCCTGTGCTTCTGTGTACACTACGTATGTGAGTGTGTGTGAGTGTGTGTGGCTCACCATGGAGTGTCCCACGATGAAGACAGGCAGGTCGGGGTGGCGAGCCTTCATCAGGTCGACGTGCTGCAGGGAGTCTCTAACGAACACCTGGAAGTCCTTTATGTTCATCCTGTCACCCTCACTCTGGCCATGACCGACTGACGGAGGGAGAGAGAGGGGGGGAGGGGGATCGAGGATGGAGAAAATGGGAAGAAAAAATGATTAAGATAGAGAGTAAGTGAGGTGAAGAAAGGGAGAGAAACAAGGGAGAGGAGCAGGACGGGAGAGAGAGAGAGACACAGAGAGAGAGAGGGGGAGAGAGAGAGAGAGAGAGAGAGAGAGAGAGAGAGAGAGAGAGAGAGAGAGAGAGAGAGAGAGAGAGAGAGAGAGAGAGAGAGAGAGAGAGAGAGAGAGAGAGAGAGAGAGGGAGCGAGAGGAGAGAGAGAGAGAGAGAGAGAGAGAGAGAGAGAGGGGGAGAAAAGAGATACTGAGTGACAGATCAAATTGCCATCTCTCATCTTCGTTAGTCTGTGCAGATGGATCTTCTCTATCCCTGTGTGTGTGTGTGTGTGTGTGTCCCATGCTCCCCTCCCCTCTTCCACTCACATGCAGCATGTTCAGAGCGATGAGAGGGGTGTGTTGCCATGGCACCACACCACCGGCTACATTTTAAACATTCAAAACATGTACACTCGCACTCATCTCCCTCGCTCCCACTTTCCCTCTTTCTGCTCTCCCTCTCTGCCCCTATCAACAACCACCCCCCCCTCGTCTCTCCCTATTCTCCTTTTCACTGAAACCCTTCTCTCGTTCAAAAAAACCCATCAAAAGACGTCTGGAGGCACTCACCAACTTTAGAGAAAAAAGAACAGGGAGGCAGACGGTTTTACCCATTTCTTTCGGCCGTCAAACAAAGCATGCTAACGTTTCGTCCCTGTTCTCAGTCTCTAGGTCTCTCCTTTCCCTCACTCTCCCATCAAACCCCCCCCCCCCTTCCCCTCCTCGTGGTAATAGTTTGTACTGAATGGTGTGATGGAAGCCTATCAGTCAGTGTGTGTGTGTGTGTGTGTGTGTGTACAGGTTTTTCAGAGAAAAAATGAGCTTCCTTCCTTCCAATCCTCTCCTGGCAATTCAACATCCCAACAAAAGGACACGCACCGCCTTGAGTAGATGGAGCTACACTGAAGTGGATATCAATGATCGACTGAGACAAGAGTGCAAAAGAGAAACAGGAGCCTGTGTGTGTGTGTGTGTGTGTGTGTGTGTGTGTGTGTGTGTGTGCGTAAGGGGTGGGGGGATGGAGCAGCCGTAAAACAAGACAACTCCTCATGCATGACACGTCAGCTGAGGGGGTCGGAGGGTGAGAGGGAGGTGAGACTGGCCCTGCTGTGCCAGGCCTGAGGGCTGCTGGTTTACCATCACATCCACACCACCTGTCCATCCACATTTGCTCTCGAAGCCCAGGCCTGGACCAGCACCAGCCCTGCTCCGAGGAGCATGGTCCCTACAGCCCTGTGGTGGAGAGAGGGGGGAGCAGGGGAGGACAGGCCCTGTACAATGGTGGAATCACCTCCCCACCTCCATCAGGGACACTGACTGTCTCCCCACCTTCAAGAAAAGGCTCAAGACGCACTTGTTCCGGGAGTACAACGGCACTTAGGAATGCTTGGCTGGACCTGATGTTAGTTTCCTCCAGGATCACAATGACTCGTATTGAGAGACTTGTTGCTCTTGTTGGTTAGTTGTAACGGTTTTAAATTCGCTGTGAAATATTTTACTGTTGATTGTTTTTCTACAGGTACACTCTTGCACTTTTTGAGTTTCATGTTGTTTAATTGTAACTTGTTTAACTGCATGCTCTTATGGTTCTTCCCTTTGGCACTTATTTGGTTTTCCACAATGTATGCTTCATGTTTTGGCTGCTCGCAATGTTTGGGGCCATCTCGTTGTTATGATCAGTGACCTATGCTCTTTTGTAAAGCTCTCTCTTGGAAGTCGCTTTGGATAAAAGCGTCTGCTAAATGCATAAATGTAAATGTACTGGATAGAGGGAGGAGGAGAGAAGAAGCGGAGGAGAAAAGAGGGGGAGGAGGAGAGGCACTGGCCCCCTTTGCACAAACTAGACCAAGTCCAACAGGGGCCAGCTCCGATTCCCAACTATAAACCCCCACATGCGCACATACAAACCTGCTCTAATTACCAGTCAGTCCACATCTGGTCCTGGGGGAGTAGAACTGAGTCTGAGATAATGAGATTATTCATTTCAAATCACTCCCACCATTACATAGCTTTCTGTTCGCTGACAGAGTGAGATAAACAATGCTTTCTGGAGATGTATATGTGTGTTTTTAAGTCAGTCGAGTCAGGTAAAAGGTGAGAAGTGGGGATGGAGTAAATATCAGGTGATAGGACAGTAGTGTGGTTAATGACAGTCCTCTTCAACCTTACAGCAGCGGGTGATACAATAGTGTGGGGGAGACCTGCAGCAACAGGTGAGAGGTCAGCTGTACGGTGTGACAGGGAGACTAACCATGGTCATGAGCGAACACCAGCAGGGATTGGTCCTTCAGGGTTTGAGCGATCTCATCATACGGCCCACAATGCTCTCCTGCGCCATGAGCCACGAAGACCAGAGCCCTGGAGAGAGAAGGAAGAGGAAGAAGAACAAAAAGCCATTTCAACAACATCCCCCGTAGCCACAGGTTGTTTGTTACCACAAACAGACCTGCATACAATTCAACTGTCAGACACACACACACACACACACCCACACAAATCATGACGTCACAAACACAAACAACAGCTTGGGTTGTTTACATAGTTCCTGTGGGAGAGTTGACAAGTTCTAGCCAACAGTTCTGATTCGAGCAAATTAAGAGAGTAATCTCTTGGCTCCGGGGTGAGACCAAAATACTCAATTGACGTTGGCCCAAACATTCCACATGCATGATTAAAATCTATCAATCTCTCGGCCTTTCCTACCACACCCCTGCTGTTGTCAACAGCACACAGCCCTGCCCGTCCACAAGACTGAGAGGAGAGAGGACATAGACAGAATGGGAAAGAGACTGGGAAAATACTCCACATCCTTCTCAGCTTTCCCATAGCGCCTACTGT
This sequence comes from Osmerus eperlanus, assembly GCF_963692335.1. Taxonomy (NCBI): domain Eukaryota; kingdom Metazoa; phylum Chordata; class Actinopteri; order Osmeriformes; family Osmeridae; genus Osmerus; species Osmerus eperlanus. The sequence continues at coordinate 6,018,875 of NC_085021.1, forward strand.
AAGCAGGTGTTGTCCGTGGCGTAGTCACAATCACTGAAGGCCAGGTCAGCTGTATAGCTCCTCTGGGTTCTAAATAGAGTGGTCCCGGGAGGGACAGAGTCTTCCTCCCACAGCTCTTTGCCTCTTAAAAAAGAGTCTTACAACCCAGTGTGACGCTCCCAATCAATAGCAATTAGCCTATATTTGTTCTCCTGGTGGGGGAGAGAGCGAGAGAGCTCTATTAACATTCCCCCTGTTCTAGTTTCTGTCTCTCCCTCTCTTTCTCTCTGGTCTCAGTGCCTTGAGCTACAGCTGCACTTGTTGGTTGTGGAATGAAAGAGTGGCTGAAAGAAGTTCTTTGTGTGCCAAGGAAGTCCCTGCTAAGATACACACACTACAGTAGCAGCTCTATGCTCTATACAGCCAGGCCTCAGGAACAGTCAGAGCTCAGCCTTATAACCAGGCTTAATCTACATGGGCGTTATACACGTAGCATAAAATAGATGAAGTATCCTGGGAACTATTTGTGGGTGGTCATTTATTTACTTTCACACACACTTCCTTTTCTGTCTCTCTCCCAAACACCCCCCCCCCCCCCCCCCCCATTCCTATCTTTCTTGGGAATTTGAGAAGTATTTGTCTCCCAAACCTTACACCCAGGCCAGTTAAAGAGAGAGAGTCTAATCTGCCGCCAGCAGAACCAGCCAACGTTCTAATCCTCTTTAGGAAGGGCAGACTGGGGCTTCTGGAGCAAGTCTGGCACCAGTAATCTCCCCTTCATAGATGCGAATTGGTGAGAAGTGGACATACAATACATGTGTGTGTGTGTGTGTAGTCAGGCCAGCCCAATGAGAGGTGATCGCACAGGCACGATAATCAGATTAGACTGAGTTTCTCAGAACTGTAGGGTCATGCCTTAAAGTACAGACTGGACTCACTGTGTGTGTGTGTGTGTGTGTGTGTGCGTGCGTGTGTGTTTGTGTGCTTAGGCAGAGAAAGTAGGTGAGACAGAGAGAGTGGGAAAGGACAAAGCAGAAGGAAAAACCGTGCAACAGGCCTTGTTTGGTCAGGATCGCTAGAATCTTGGATGTGGGCCTGCGTCTCTTGCTGATGGACTGGACAGGTCATACTCTACACAAACAGCCTCAACCCTGGCAGGCTCCCTCACATCAACACTGGTCAACACAGACATCAACACCAGGAAGAAGGTTGCTTGTGCCGCACCGTATGGGTTGTAACCCAGCTCTATTGCCAACATACTGGTTTGTTTAGGTATTGTTGATGTTTTGAGAATTTCCCTATGAAATAGCCATCGTAATAAAGGCTTTTCGCCAGACGAGTGCTTTGGACCTTTTCTCTTTGACGAAGTGTCGTGTTCCCTGCCAAAGAGCACGCTCTTCACTTGTTTTGGAATACCGAGCACTCCTGACCTTTTCTTTCTGAACACAGATTATCTATTGAAAGATCTGTCAATCATTGTACATGTCTCTTCTCCCTGCCAGGCACCTTTCACCTACTTCCTGACAGACCAGTGGAAGACCCCCGCCCCCCCCCCCCCCCCTCTTATGACCTATGGCCCTGCACACCTAGACTGTGACTCCATCCGAACTTGACCCATCAGGCTGGAATGTTGATATACTCTATACTGAGTTGTCACGGCCACGCATGTGCCCTCGTTTAAGTTCTGTTTTTCCCTGCCCTAGTGTTCAGTGTCTCCCTGGGTGTGTTGCGGACTAGGTCATGTCTGTCTCTCCTGGCTCCCCGCACCTCCTGTGTCTCGTTCCTATCACCCAGCTGTTGTTCGTTTGATTAATCACCCGCCCTGAAAATCTGTTTGCTCCCTGAGTCAGTCCTTGTGGTTATATGAAGTGTGAGTATCCTTTGTTTTGGAATCCTGCCTGCCTCGCCTGTGTTTGGGTCCTACCCCTGCACCCACACCTGACACTGAGTACTCAGTGATGTGATGACCCTGAGCTTACCAGCACAAAGAGTACGTAAGATGAAGCTTTAAATGTAGTTTTTGTGGCTCAGTAGTTGGAAGGTCAAGAGACACTCCCCTCACCTGTCTGACTAGGTAGCCAGTAGTTTGTCAACAGAACAAATTCTCTACTGGCCTACTCTGGTAGTTACCATGGTAACAACACCTCTCTCTGGAAGTGGGTGTGCTGAGAAGGATGGGGGGGTGGGGTGAAAGCACATGGTTGCCACGGAAACAGCAGCTCTGCCAGAAATCGTTGACCATTGCAGTTCGGGCATGTAAAGAAACAGCATCTGTCGTTGTTGTTGTTATGTTCAGTAGCGAAACACAGATTCAACTCCAGAATGTTCTATTTCACAAACCCACTGTCCTGACAGGTGAGCACACTTGTTCATTGGACTACTGGTATCATTGTACAACTGAATGCTGTTTTTGTTGTTGCTTTCTGTTCACACAACCATTTCAATACTGTTGTCGCATGATAGACATGTCAGCAATTTTCCGTCATCTGTCCTCATTCCAGCTTCACACACACACACACACACACACACACACACACACACACACACACACACACACACACACACACACACACACACACACACACACACAAACACAGTATGCTTTAGCACAACTGTATTACACGACTACTCAGGTTAAGTGTTAGGTCTAACCTTGTAGCCTACTGTAAACCCTCTAGTCAACAGATGAGTATGGGTTGGTAGGAGCTTGAACAACCCATTCCATTATGCACCAATAAACTGAAACTAGTACCTTCTGGGGAAGTGTGGGTGTGGAACCAAAACTGGTCATCCCCGCTAACGAGAAACACATCAGACATAAAACAAGTCACAGACATGCTGACATATCCTCCTAAGTAGGCCCATATGTTGTAATGTTTCCTGTGTGAGTGTGTGACAGAGGGTGACAGAAGTAGAATAATTGTGTTCTCTTCTTGAGACGTTTGTGTGTAGTGGGGGCAAGGGAGCAAGTACAGAAGCTGTAGGCTAACTGACGCTATGATATTTAAAAAGCCGTTGCTTATACGGTAGACTGGTTTCACTGTGACACACTAAGGAACCTGTCATTTTAGCGTCGTTGTGGATTCATAAATGCATTGACAAAGCTGCAGGTTGTCGTCGAATCCTGTAGCCTAGTGATATAAGCACCGCATTTAATCCTCGTTTTTGAACTGGGATGCCATCGGTGTTTCGGTTTCTAAAACATGACAGCCCACTGACCTTGGCGGGCCCTCCGGCTCCCAGTAGCGGCAAAACAAGTGCTGTCCGTCGGCGTTGACGATATGCTTTAGGTCGGTGTAGGGGACACCTTGCGGACTCCGCCGTGGCGATCCTGGCTCAGGCATGGGAGAGGCACCGAGAACCCAATCTGAAACATATCCCCGAAGCACAGATAAGAAGTCGCTACTGTATAAATAGGAGACGCCGGCAACGCACAAGCAGGTGGTCAAAACATTCATGGTTTTAAATGTTCATTCATTCGCCGGAGTCCCTGGCGGCCACTCAAAATCAAGCCACACTAGCTCCCTAGGATTGTTTTCAACACAGCCATCTACGTCACGGAACTATAAGCCAGCTCTCATCTCCCGGCCAGCTCTCTCTCTCGTTCCCTTGCTCTCGCACTCACACACGCGCGCGCGCCCGCCCGCGTGCACCCTCACATGCGCTACATCTGACTTTCCTGGCAGACGCGGCAGCGCAAGAATATCGCACCGTTAATATCGATGTAGGACAACAAAGCAGTTGAGGTGAGCTAACAGCCCCCTGTCAGTAAAAATAGACGGTGCAGGTCAGGTTTCAGGTTGACTTGTCTACATTAAAATAATTGACTTTGGAGATAGCATCTAAATTGAAAGCATATCCCATTCATTTGATCCTGAGTGCGCCTGGCCAGTGAATACAGGTCAATTTGATGGTGACGTTGTGGCCAGAGCATATGCTTCCTTATGAAATGACAAACAAATTGTTTTCGCCTGGTAGAATTATTGTTGGCTTAGTTACGGCAATGTCAGGCCAGGTCAGTCTACCTATTCGATCGAAACTCAGATCCCCACACCATGAACTGTCATATTACAGTAAACATATGTTCGTCCATTTAGCATCTTTAAATGTGTGAATGAGCTGAAGACTATGAATGAGCAATCTCTGTGTCTCTGGAATAGTGAAAGGCTATTCTAGTCCATATTGCTTGATATTTTATGACAGGACATCAGCAGTCAGACTTCTGATTATAATGTTCGTCAATGAAAGGGTAAAATTCACCAACCTGTCCTGAAACGTCTGTGAAGTTGTGACACACTCTCGTTTGCCTGCTGTTCGCTCCCTACTTGAAGCTCCGCGACCGACTGTTGGGTAAAGAATGTAACCGCTCGGGGAAACATCAAATACTCACACACATCGATGCAGGGAAGGCGGAGGCTCGAGGTTGCCATAGCCCAGCCCTCTTCTTGTCCCGCTCTGCCCTTCTGTGAAGCCCCTGTGTGGAGCAGCCCCCGACTTTCTCTCTCTCTCTCTCTCTCTCTCTCTCTCTCTCTCTCTCTCTCTCTCTCTCTCTCTCTCTCTCTCTCTCTCTCTCTCTCTCTCTCTCTCTCTCTCTCTCTCTCTCTCTCTCTCTCTCAAACTCCCTCCTCTCCCCCCTTCTGTGTCTCTCTTCCTGGCATATTTCACGCATCAACATATGGTCCTCATGTTAAGAGCACATCGAACCACTTAGGTTGAGGTTCTGGGAGTACAAATTAAGAAAATAGGTGACGGAGAGACATTGTGTTGCTAAAAGGAGGCCCACAGGAAAGCCCAGCCGTTTGTTATTAGTTGTTCATGTTCAGATATTGGCCAGGAATTACAGCTTGTTATTGTTGTGTCATATTTGTGTATCCAGTGTTTTCAGACCTTGTGCTTTTGTTTTTCGAATACACTTTCTCACTGGCTCACTTTCCAAATCTAAGCCTTATACTCCCTGACACACACACACACATACATGCACATGTGCACCCACACACACATATATACACACACTCGCACACACACACACACACACACACACACACACACACACACACACACACACACACACACACACACACACACATGCTTCTGATTATCTCCCTCTGTCTGGAGATGATTATAGGCCAGGCATGACTGTGGCCCTGCTCACAGAGACATGCAGCAGGACAGGTGCAACCTGTGTGCTGACAGTTGTCACTGTGAACTCTGTCCTATTTGTCCCCCATCAGGTCACGATGGCCTTCCACGTCCTGAAGAGGATAGTGGTGTGATGATAACGAGTTTAGGGAGGCCCAGTTCAGGGCGCGTGGGGGTGGAGTCAGAAGGTGTGTTGTAAGACGGTGGGGGGTGTGGGTGTGGGAGCGTATGGGTCGAGGTGTGTTCATCCAAGAATGTTTCAGACAAGGTTTCGTAACCCCCATCCCCCCTCTTTTGAAGGCGCTGTACCTTTAAGAGCTATAGGCGTACATAGTGTGTTTGTGTGTGTGCGTGATGTGTTTGCATGCCCTAGTGTGTGTGCACCTGCTAGGTACTGTTCGGTGCTGAGTGCGTCTGTGTGTGTGTGTGCGTATGTGTGTGTGTGTGCATGTCCAATAGTCTACATAGTCTACTGTGTGTCATGCTGTGTACAGATTCCATACTTAGAGCCAATAAAACGTACATGTAGTCACTGTGGTGGTCTGACCTACATCCACAGGATGAGTGGACCAACACATTCCATCTGGCACCAGGTCAAGCGATTCAACTCCAATATACCATCTGTAAATGAATCAACTGGCACAGCTTCCCTACAAAAATTCAAATGGAAGCGGCTTGGTTTTTCGAACAAAACGAACAGTGTGCTCATCTTTTTAATAATATAAATACCCAGCTATTCAACACATACACTTTAACACAGAAACAGGGTTTTTATCATTTTGAATAGTAAAAAAGCCATTCCGAAGAGACGTGCTCTGTTCCTTGCACGGGGCAGTGGGATTCAATCACCTCGTACATGAATCAGCCCACTGCCAGGTCGGTGCGCTCGTTCAGGAATTAGGACTCGGACAGTTGTCAATGACAACTCAGCTCCTGTCAGCTCTCAGAAGTGAGTTGCTGCCATCTCCTTTGAAGGAGAAAGAGAGATACAGAGAGAGAGACAGAGAGAACGACACACAGAGAGAGAGAGAGAGAGAGAGAGAGAGAGAGAGAGAGAGATTTACTGCTCTGTACGAACTGACCTATCCCATGGAAAGCATTTTCTCTGTAACGTCTCCCGGGAGAGCAGTAGCCTGGTATGCCGCTAGGCAGAGAACCAGATCAGGCAGAACAACCAGAAAATCCATATGTTGCTGGAGGGTGCAAGAACGAAGTCGAAGAACCTGTGTGCATATGTCTTTGTGTGCGTGTAGATGCGTGTGCGTGTGTGTGTGTGGACAGTACAGGAACGTGTGTGTATCACCTCGTCGACGGGGCCGGTGTTTGCCTTGCAGCTCTGGCAGTGGAGCACGGCGTCGTGGATGGAGGAGAACAGGCAGGCCTTGGTCACTTTCTCGTTGAAGTATCCTCCGGCCTCCAGGTTCCCCACTACCCCGGCTGGAGACAGGGAGATGGGGGGGAGGGACAGAGGAAAAAGAGAGAGAGAGAAAGACAGAGGGAGAGAGAGAGGGTGTGTGTGTGTGCGGGGGGAGTCAGGGAGGAGACTGAGTGAGAGACGCGATCATCAAAACATTTCGAGTACAGATCATCAACATTCCAGACTGTATACAAACACAGGCAAAATAGTGGCCTAACTACACATTGTGTATAATCCTCATGATTATACACAATCTTCTTAATTACACAGCACAATATCTAAAACATGAAAGGTCCTACTGGTTAGAAGGCTGCAGAACCTAACAAAAGAACAGCTGCCATTGCAGCACAGGCACATTAAACTACTGCTGTTTCAGTTATAATTATATACATGTATAATAGAAGGTGTCTTCCAAAAGTGATAGTCAAGGTTTGGGATGAACAGTTCTATTTGTTTTTCCCCTAACACTAAGGACTCTGTTCGGTTTCCTCCTGGTTGTCATGTGACACTTACTCTGACATCCTGATAGGACCACGTGGATGCCGATCTCACTGTAGTCCTTCCTGATCTGTAACCACACCAAGGGTCAACAAGAACAGAGACACAAAACTCGTGAGCTTAATTTCCGAAGTTGGGCCTATACTTGGCAACAGTTTGCAGCCATGCAAAGACGGCCTTGTTGAATGAACTATTATTGACTCTACTGCAGGGAGGGAGAAGAAGTTTCAACAGGGCGCGTGGAGACAAGCAGAACAGCTTCAGTTCTCACATTGCGTAGCGTCTTAACGCCAACCGTATCCAGGAAGTTGACAGGACTGAGGTCCAGGATGATGGCCTCAGGGATGGAGGAGTCTGGGTGCTCTCCGGTCTCCACTGTAGCAACATCTTTGTGCTCCATATCGTCCTCCGTGTCCTCCCTCTCAGGATGCTCTGGCGCCCCCTTCTGGTCAAGAGGAGGAAGGACACACACAGTCAATAACGAACCAACAGCACTGCGCATTTGTGTGTATGACTGTGTATGCTATTGTGTTTGTGTGTGTATGTTTGTGCGTGTGTGAGTTTGTATACGTGTGTGTGTTTGTTTGTGTGTGTGTATGTGTGTACTTTGGTGTGTGTGTGTGTGTGTCTTGCTTCTTCACCAGGTGCTGGGCATTTTTCTTGGCAGCCTTCTTGGCTTTCTTGGCCTCCTTCTTCTCTTTCCTCAGCCTCTTAGCTTCCTGCTTCTGCTTGATTGACAACATCCTGGTGATATCTATCCCCGTCTGCACCCAGCAGGACACAAACACACAGTCACGGATCCACATTCCTACACTGTAGGTTCATCCATCCTGGCTACACCATGTTGTACTTCTGGATTCACACGAAACAGAGCCAGATTCAGTTAGGTTAGCGCATCTGAAGTAGACCTTTCAGACTTTTACACAGTCCGACTTTTACGACATAAGATCTTTACTTACATTGATACTCTCAAACCAACATTATATGTCAGATGAACAAGATTGACCGACGGCGGATTCATGACTAATCGACAAGAGACGGAGAAAGATTTGTCGATGCCAAAGATGTCACCGACAGGCCGAATACAGCATGATTGCACTCAGTAATCAGGGGCCCTCGGGGAGACACGTTGCCACTCTAACGTCTCTCCTTTGTTTTAATAGAGGACGATGAATGTAATGAGGTGGGTGGAGGGGCGGGGCTGACATGTCATGTCAGTCATGCTCGCTGGCAGAGCACAGCAGAATGTCAACAGAATGTGGTTAGGCAAGCTGTCGAAAGAAGATAGCTGTGCGGATAAGAATTGTGTGCACGTCGATGTGTGTGTGTGTGTGTGTTTCCATGCAAAACGTACCTTTTCTGCCAGGGCATCCATGTACATTTCCGCGTTGGCAAAGTAGAGGGTGGCAGATGAACGGAAAATGACTATACCTGGCACCTCCTTCACCTGGACACAGCAGACACACACACACATGCCTTTACACACACACCTTTGTGAATTGGTCAGACAGCATATTCAGGCCTCGCCCCTATCCTCGTACACACCTGGTTAAATTCATCCACTGGCCTGTAGATGTCAGTCTCAGGAACCTGGCCAAGGAGCGAATACTTTGGTCTGAAACACCCACGTACACACAAACACACACACACATACATGATCATGTTATAACATTGGTTATGTTGGAGTTATCTTGTGATTATATGTTTGGGTTTGAGGTTCATGTGTCGTGTGTGTGTACGCGTGTGACTGAGTGTGTGTGTGTGTAGGTGACTGGATGTGTGTGTGTGTGCTTCTTACAGTTGGGTCCTGAAGATGACTGTGAGTATGGAGAAGGCTATGGAGGCAGCCAAACCAATGTCAGGGTTGAGCAACACCGTCAAAACCAAGGTTGCCACCCACACCATCTAGGGATGACACACACACAAACACACACACACACCCACACAAACACCCAATCACAAACACATATACACACAGTTAAAATTAGACATGGATAGATAGAGAAAAGCTAGAGACCAAGGACTAGACTGAGATGCACACACACACACACTCACACACACGCACACACCATGTCCACTCTGTTGCTTCTCCAAAGCATTGGGATGTCCATGAACTGTTTCATCATTCCTTGCAGGTTGACATAGATGATGGCTGCCAGCACTGCCTGTGTAGAGAATCATACAGACACACAGTCAGGTCACCATAACACACACTCTAGGTCTTCCTCTTTCTTTCTTTCTTTATTTCTATCTTTCACACACACACACACACACACACACACACACACACACGCACGCACACACACACACACACACACACACACGCACACACACACACACACACACACTCTACTTCACCTTGGGTAGCTCTTCAAAGAGGGACCCAATCCACAATGTGATAACCAGAATCACCATCGCTGAGAGAGCACTAGCCACCTGAGAAACAGACAAAGAGAGACGGAGAGACAGAGAGAGATAGAGAGACAGAGAGAGAGAGATAGAAATAGAGAGCAACAGAGGATGAAAGCAAGAGTGTTAAAGTGATGTAAGGGGATCTGTCTAATGAAGCGAAATGGCAGATGTAAATGCTCCCGTCCCTGAATGGTTGTGTGTAGGCGTGGGGGATGTGGGCTGGAATAAATGCTAAGTGTTTTATAATGAAGCCACTTAAAAGAGTTCACTGACAGAATGATGCCGGCTGGATGATGTGGGTGTGTCAGGGTAGCAGAGGTGGTTAGAAACCCGCTCTCTCCTGATGATAACTCTGTTAAAGGCCCCTGGGGCAGAGCTTGGAAAACTCGGTTTGCCTGAGTTTTAATTGAGTGTGAGAGAGAAAAGAACAGAATGATGTATTTATGTAGTGGTAACAGGGGCAGTTTAGAACTATATTTGGTACTTAACTGAAGTATGCTGTTTAGTTCTCACTAAATTGTTTGTCGTAAGCTTTTGGAACACAATGTCAAACTTGTATTTTTCAAGCAATGGAATTAATTCTAAATGTTCTGTTCCTTTATCTGCTGGTGTCAGAGACCTAGGTTCGAGTCTGGTTCCTGGACTGTGGTGTGAGGGGCCAGGGGTGAGGGAGGGGTAGAGGTACGGGGCTGTGGGGGTGTACCTGTGTCTTCCCTCCTGTGCTCTCCTGGACCATGGTGCGAGACATGGAGCAGCTGATGGCGAAGCACTGGAACACCCCTCCGACGGTGTTGCTGAGACCCAAAGCTATCAGCTCCTATGCCAGGAGCGAACCATTTGTTTCAGTACACAGGGGAAATCAGATCCACACTAGAAATGGAGCTCACTCACCTACCAGCCAATTCCCTCTCACGGACTGAATGACTGACTGACTAACTGACTCACTCACTCATCGTTCTATTGGTTGCCAACCTGGTTGCTGTCCACTTTGTATCCGTATTTGAGGGCGAAGATGCGCCCGAGAGAGATGGCAATGCCGTAGCCCACCACAGCCAGAGCAAACGCGTCCCCGATCACCTGACCAAACAGCGAGGCGGTGGGCAGCACTGGGGGCTGGAGGCTGGGGACGGCACACAAACAGGGTCAGTCTTATTACCCTGGACCACAAGGTGACAGGAGCTCGGGTGCGAGTGTACGTGTGTGTGTGCGTCTCACCCAGAGGGGATCACGCCCACCACCTGCACTCCGTATTTCTCCTTCAAGTTCACTTGCCAGGAGACCACAGTGGCGATAATGATCTGAGCAGGACACCACACAGTTAGAGAAGAAAGCCATTTTTTCAAATTCCATTCTGTTCCATTTGACAGACTTGGTGTATGAAACTCACCCCCAGCAGCTCCACAGGGATCGGGACAGGTAGTTTGGGGCCCAGGTAGGTGTTGAGCTCCTTGGCGAGAATGAGACTTATAATGGTCACGATGCTCACCACCAACGTGCCTATGTTGGTCTCTGGTAACAGGGAGCACAAATCGAACACCGTCTGCACAGGGAGGGGAAAGAGAGAGAGAGAGAGAGAGAGAGAAAGGGAGAGAGAGAGAGAGAGAGAGAGAGAGAAAGAAAGGGAGAGAGAGAGAAAACGGATGGGTCTTATTATACTTATTTATTTCATAAAGTCGTTTTCCCCGACCAGCAGGTGGAACTGTGAGTATCGCACGGTAAGAAGGCGTTGTGAGAGATGCTCCATGGTGTGTGTGTGTGTGTACCCAGATGAGGGCGAGTGGTCCGCTATAGCGTCCAGGACTGATTCCAAACGTGTACTTGAGCTGGGAGACGATGACGTGGATGGCTGCTGCGGTGGTGTAGCCTCTCACCAGAGGCTCGGACAGGTAGGTCACCACGAAGCCAAACTGGACCAGGCCCAGCAGTATCTACACGCACACACACACTCACATGAAAATGTGTGACATGCTGTTCACACACATTCCTAGTCAACAAGGTAGATAAATCTCTCGGTGCCAAAGATGTCACCAACACGCCGATGACAGCATGATTGCACCCAGTAATCAGGGGCACTTCCAGACGCGTTAAGTCATTCTAATGTTTCTCCTTTTAATAAAGGAACAGCATGGGACTTCCTCATAGACATGTACTTACTGTAAGTCGCTCTGGATAAGAGCGTCTGCTAAATGACTAAATGTAAATGTAAATGTAAATGGTGCTGCAGTGTCTTTGCAGGGCCATGATTGGAGGGCCACTGAGGTTGTCTATAATCACCTGCACCAGGAAACAGCTCTATATCTGCCCACCTTTTGAGAGCCGAGTCTCTCTCTCTCTCTTTTGCTCTCTCTCTCTCTCTCTCTCTTTCTCTCTCTCTCTCTCCTCTCTCTCTCTCTCTCTCTCTCTCTCTCTCTCTCTCTCTCTCTCTCTCTCTCTCTCTCTCTCTCTCTCTCTCTCTCTCTCTCTCTCTCTCTTTCTCGCTCTCTCCCTCTCTCTCGCTCTCTCTCTCGCTCTCTCTCTCTCTCTCTTTTTCTCGCTCTCTCCCTCTCTCTCTCTCGCTCCCTCTCTCTCTCTTTCTCTCTCGCTCTCTCTCGCTCTCTCTCTCCCGCTCCCTCTCTCTCTCTTTCTCTCTCGCTCTCTCTCTCTCTCTCTCTCTCGCTCTCTCTCAGTTTCCCCTATACATTTGGCTGCTGAGGCTTTGGGTGCTAACGGAACATTGGTTTTGTTTGTTCCATTTTCAACACACATACACCCCGACACCTCTCACACACCCTTCCTGCCTACACTACCGAGTCACAAACAGACGCACCACATTCATGGAATTGGGTCAGCCTGGGTCTTTCTTATCGACAACAAATGATTCCGTCGCCCCTTAGAATCCCTGGACTCTGAATCTGTGAATCTAGAATCTGTGGACTACATTTTTGTCACGGCCTAGAGCCAATTGTGACAATGACAGTATGCTGATGAGGATCTGCCCTGTGCTCGTGGGACCCCACTGCAGTTGACGGCCGTCTGGCTCACCTGGAAGAGGCCCGACAGGAAGGTGACGGCGGCAGCCACCTTGACCCGCTCCGCGTCGCGCCCCAGCACGTCCACCATGCTGTCGTTGGTCACGTTGCTCCAGACCATGAAGTCAGAGTCGGGCGCCAGCCTCTCCGTCACCCCCCCGATCATCACACTCATCACTGCATAGGTGCCTGGTGGAGGGGGGTGGGTTAATGGTGTTTGTAGAAAGTTAGTTTAGCCCTAAGGGCTCGTTGGTTCTGCATAATAATACTACACTACTATACCTACAACCAGTGTTGGGGTAGTTACTCAAAAAAAGTAATAGATTACACATTACTAGTTACTTAAAAAAAAAGTAATGCTTTAATTGACTAGATTACTCACTCACAATGTACATTGTACAGTTACGTTTTTGTCCTTTCGCGCAACTAATACGAAGTAATGTGCATACCTCCATCCAGGGGCGCCGCCAGGAATTTCGGGCCCCATGGCAAAAATTCAAAGTGGGCCCCCGCCCCCCATTTGTGTTTACGGCCCGACATTCTAGCGACTAGCGCATCTACTGACTGCAACTAATCACCGTCACCGATAAGTGCGCTAAGGCAGGATCAAACCATTTCATGCAGATACAGGGGGATGGTCGGTCAACATGGATGTTTACTTTTTGGTCAATAGGGATATTTAACCATTATTGCCAAACACAAGTAAAAACAAAGAGATCATTCATTGTATTATTATATTTTAAATGTATTATATACTCGATGATGGTTTATATAATATAATTTATTATAATTTATAATTTATATTTATATTATTACTTTTAATAATTACTTTTTGCCTATTTTTTGGGGCCCATGTCAGTCAGGGGCCGTTGGAATTGTCCTAACTTTTCCCCCCTATATGGCGCCCCTGCCTCCATCCCTCAAAAGACGTCCTAAGCGGCTCTGCCATTCTTGTTTCGCCTCCTGAACTCTGGGGCTAAGTCAACTAATGAGTGTTAAACCAACACACGTAGCCTACTGTAAAGGAAAGTTTGATTTGTTGTTTTTTTCTCCTCCCGATATGCAGATCGCAGTAATGCAAGTAACGCAAGTAACGCAATACATTTTTGTATTAGTAACTGTAATGCGATAACAGAAGTTCTCAACAGTAATGCGTTACATTACTGCATTACAGACAAATGTAATCTGACCCCCAACACTGCCTACAACTCACTCACTACAAACTACCTGATAATTACTTATTAGTACTTGCTAATAATTGACTTAGCTAACTACCTCAAACTAAAGTCTAAATAATTTGTAACTACTTATTACTGAGTACTTGTGATAGACCATTACTGGCTCCTCACCCACTGAGATGTGCTTGGAGGTTCCGAAGAGGAAGTAGATGAGGATTGGGTAGAAGGAGGAGTAGAGACCAAACACAGGAGGGACTGCAGCCAGCAGGGCATAAGCCATACCTGCACACAGACACGGGTCACCTGGGGTCCCCTCATACAGAACTCCTCACACACAGATCTCCTCACACACGTTGACTCCCTCACACATATAGACCCCCTAACACACAGACCCCCTCACACAGTTAGACCCCCTCACACACAGACCTCCTCACACAGTTAGACCCCCTCACACACAGACCCACTCACACAGTTAGACCCCCTCACACACAGACCCACTCACACAGTTAGACCCCCTCACACACAGACCTCCTCACACAGTTAGACCCCCTCACACACAGACCCACTCACACAGTTAGACCCCCTCACACACAGACATCCTCACACAGTTAGACCCCCTCACACACAGACATCCTCACACAGTTAGACCCCCTCACAAACAGACCTCCTCTGTGTGTGTGAGGGGGTCTACATATAGATAGATCGTACTGTGACAGATTGACCATACTGCAAATCATGGAAGCAGATACTCTGTAACAGAGATGCTGATGAGTCACATTAGGTCATTAACTTTTTTCTATGGAGTCCCCCCAAAATTATTCTGTCATGATTCCATGTATATTTCAGATGGGGGTCAGATGGCTGAGCGGTTAGGGAATTGGGCTAGTAATCTGAAGGTTGCTGGTTCGATTCCCAGGCTGTGAAAAATGACGTTGTGTCCTTGGGCAAGGCACTTCACCCTACTTGCCTCGGGGGGAATGTCCCTGTAGGCTACTTACTTTAAGTCGCTCTGGATAAGAGCGTCTGCTAAATGACTAAATGTAATGTAAATGTAAATTTCATTGACCTGGCCAATGGCTAACTAGTCTAATTGGTCCATACTAGATCACCAATTGCTCAGGCTTAAAAATAGACAAACCAACCAAAAAAAGCCTGCCTCAGACATGTAGGCATTCATGGATTGGAGGAGCTGCAAAGACCAGAGTTTGAGCGACTCGGAGCTAGACCACCAATCTCACTCAGGGGAACCAAAACACCAACTGCCTGACCAAATACTGCCTGACCTGCTCTGAAAACCAGGGGTGGATTTGAGCCTTTTCATTTGACTTTTAATTTGAAAGGTGTTGCTCCACACCACCTGAGCTCCACCAGAGTGGAGTCTGGATGTGGCTCGTCTCACCCTGTGGCAGGTGCATGATGCCCACACTGATGCCAGAGACCAGGTCCCCGATGGCGTTGTCTCTGAGAGAGTAGCGGGGCAGCCAGGAGAGCACAGGAACACTGCCCAGCACACAGCTCTTCACCCTGGGGCCAGAGCACCTGGGGAGACACACACACACAGAGACACACACAGAAACACACACACACAGTTTCTAAAAATCCAGTTACACTTGTGGATCAGTTCAAATCACTTTCATGGATTTGGTCACCAGACACTTGTGACTGTGGACTCTCTGCAGAGCAGTGAAGCTTCTCAGGTCACAGAAGTACCGGAAACTTGTAATTTAGAATGAAAACTATGCATATTATTGTCGGACCAGCAGCCCTATGATCTTAATCATCCTATCAATCAATCAATAATCAGAGAACTCTTTTTGATGTTTAATGACCATCACTGACTGGTACTGGTGCTGGTAGAACGAGTATTACAACTGGAACTGGATCATTAATCATTAGTAATCATAATCATGATCATCATTGTTGATAATTATCAGTAACATCATTATCACATTACCTCATAGACTCTCTGACTTTCTGAGAGAATGGGACGGTGACATCAGACTTCTCAGCCAGGTCCTCCACGATCTCCTCGTTCAGCACCTCCCTGTCGACCTGGTAGCCCACACGCCTCCTGGCCTCCATGTCTGGGTCAGGGGTCAGGGGTCAGGGGATCAGGGGATCAGGTGTAAGAGGTGAAGCCTGGGACTGCCCTTCAAGGAGTCAGGGTAGAAGAAATCGCCCTGTGGTCTGAAGACAGGGCTGGTCAGTGGAGGCCGGGTGTCTCAGGTGTGTCGTTGAACGTGCTTCTCTTTCAATAGAATGAACCTTGGCTTGATTGGTTCCTTTAGGCCAGTGGATAGTGATGTTTCTTGACAGATACCAAGTCTCTCTATGTAGGTAAGTCAGTAGTCAGAGGTCAAAGTCAGATTTTTTTGAGGATGGATCGTAAGTTCTGAGGTGGTCAGAGTATTCCTCTTCATGCAGTATCCACAGTAATCAAATCCTTCTGCCCCCCTGACTGTGGAAATCCAGTTTGAAGGAGAGAAAATCTGTGTGTGAGTGTGGTGCTCTGTGGAGACTCTTGCGTTTGTTGAGTTCTTCTTCACAAACCTCCTGTGCTAGTGAGT
Organism: Osmerus eperlanus; assembly: GCF_963692335.1. NCBI lineage: Eukaryota > Metazoa > Chordata > Actinopteri > Osmeriformes > Osmeridae > Osmerus > Osmerus eperlanus. The sequence continues at coordinate 6,035,073 of NC_085021.1, forward strand.
ATTCCTGCTTGCTGTCCAAACATCTTGTGAAAGCAACCCTTCAGGAAAACACAGATATACTCTCAAGGTTGAGGAGGCATAGAGCAAAGTCCCAGTGAGCAATCCACCTCTCCCAGCCTCCCCCAAGACTGGCTGTCTCCTGAAAGGCAGACAGACAGACAGACAGACAGACAGACAGGCAGGCAGGCAGGCAGGCAGGTAGGCAGGCAGGCAGGCAGGCAGGCAGGCAGGCAGGCAGGCAGGCAGGAAGGAAGGAAGGCAAAAGTACAGATGGACACATAGACAGGCAGGCGAGCGGAATGACCGACAGACAGAGCTATGGAATGGGAAGTCAGGTCTATGTAAAGCAAAGATGGACCGTGGGTAGAGGGTATAGAGAGAGATAGACAGAGAGACAGGTGAAGAAAGAAAGGCAGATAGGCAGAGAGACAGGTGAAGGAAGGAGTCTTATCTAGGTGATTAGATAGGGAAGAGCTATTTCAGCGGAGTCATGGATATCGTAATTGTTTTTCAGCTTACCCACCAGAAGTACTGAAGTATGACTTCAGGACGACTTTGTACAAACTGATATTCCACTCCACTCATGAGCTGAAGATGAGAAAAAGAACAAAGAAAAACGTTATTTACAGACTGAAGTGGCATGACACGTTTCTAACTACCCTGACACAAACACCATGAGGCTCCAACTGTGTTGAAGGGCAGTTGCAGGATCACCTATTAGAGTGTCACTGATTTGATGTTTAACTTCAGCTTCTCTGAAGGAGAACCAGTTCTACCAGACAACTCAGACTGTCTGCAGCTGTCAATTATTAAGGGATCGCTCTCTTGATGATTGATACTGAGTCGTTAGCAGTTCCCTATATGGATGAAGCTGCTAGCTCAGTGGTGTCTAATGGAGGACCAGAGAGACTGTGACTATGATGAGGTGGTGCTGCTGATTTTTAAACAGACTAAGAATGACTGCTCAGCAGTCATTCTGACCAAAATAAGCACGTATTAGTTGATCACCAGGAAAAAAATAATAATAATAACAGGCAATTTGTAACATACACTGGATATTTTGTATTGTATTGAACCATCACAACTATCATGGTCACCGTTCTCATTACCATTATGATCAAGTCACCATCAATGTCCTTTAAGAGTGAGTGTGGCATTCTGGGTCGTGAGGACCACTTAGAGGTCCGTCTCCTCTGGGTTCCAATGTTCTCCATGTTCTAGCTGGAGTTCTTCAGAGCTGTTCCATCTGTGGCTCTGAGCATGGCAGGTGGAGAGGCGTCTTCTCCTCCTCCCATTGGTCCGTCTCATCAGGAAGTGAAGGGGTCTTGGGGGCAGTGAAAAAATCTTGGGTGAGGACGTCCAATCAAAACGGTGGCGTGGTGGGCTTGTGCGTACGAGGCAGACAGACACGTGACTCCATACTCCTAACCCCTCTATTGTACAACATGTCTCTTGTAGGAATATTCAAAAATATAACTTCCCTTCATATTTGATCTAGCTTCCTGGTGAGGGTTACTGTAGACACCATAGTGCAGAGGTGGGACTACAATACCCATGATGAGTGAGGAGGAGGCCACTCACAAGTGGGGAAGGTAGCCTGGCGGTTCTCTGCATGATGGATGGATGGGAAGAGGCTGGAGCTGGGGAGGGTATTTGGTACGAACCCCTGGACATGCAGCTGGTTCACAAGTCTGTGCAGCGCAGAGAAAACACACAGAGACATTAGGCTGACACAAAATACAGATTATTTACTGTACAGCAGTTATAGATTATAACTTTATAGCGATTACAAGATGTTGTACGACACAGAAGTGCACTTGACAGCAGTTCTAATATTATGAACTGTACAGCAGTTATATGGTGGCACTCATCAGAATCAGAATCAGAATCAGAATGGGATTTATTCGCCATGAAAGTTTGCACAGACAAGGAATTTGCTTTGGCAGGAAGGTGCATACAATAAACATATACCTAAAATTTAAATATGTGGACTATCTATACTAAGGGTACATAAACTAGCAGTACTAAGTGGGATTAGAATAGAATTAAATATACTCATGACCTCGTAGTATGTTTATTTAAGAAAAATACATACGATAAGGATATTTAAATTATTTGAATGTTTCAAAAATGCAATTTGCATGTGGCTGAAACTCACAGTGCTTGGGTAACAAAGGGAAGTCAGTTCCACACCAGAGCCTTGCTGAGTGAGGCATGAGACTGCATGTGGGTGAGAAGGTAAGGGTGTGTGAGGGTGAGGAGGTGGGGCTGGTGGGGGTGGAGAATAGTAACTAAAGAATAGTTACGGACAAACCCCAACACCCTGCTTTTGTAGCGCCTTCACAACCTGACACACACACACACACACACACACCCATACAACATAAGCACATGTGTACCTCACATTAAGACTATCGGTATCATAAAAATAGATAACATCGAAGACACTGTCTTCAGCATCAGTGACATTCAATAAAGTACAGGCATGGCTGTCAGGAGGAGGAAGAAGGGAATATTTTATTAAATGACATAACCTTGGGTGTATTACCATGGTACCACATAGGGCACATCCATTTATTGAAGTGATCTTCAAGCTAATGAATAACTTGCAAGCAAGGGCATACCTGTAATCTGACAACATGTAATCTGCATGCCCAGACCCAGATTCTGGGCATGCAGAATAAACATGGTCAGAATGGCATGGAGTATGATGCTGTTGGGATTATTGTCCAAGCATATCAGCCGGATCTATCATGACTGCTATTTCAACTGCTACTAAACATCTCTATTTAAGCAATATCACACGAGAGGTGTGATATTGATCATGATTGATGAGGTGTGATTTTCAGTAACAGTGTATTGTTGCCTGAGCATCTGATTGGCTGAGATTCGGTCGTAGGTGCAAGGCCTGGGCCGAGTGCTGAAGTTGATCAGAGGTGAGACAGAAGGACTCGGGCCGCAGTCTGCCAGACAGCCACAGCCCCCACAGAACCAGTGGGTATGGTCACTGAACATTTCACAGTCATTCTGTCATTCTGGACAGCAGTGCTGACGGGCACGGGGACACCAACGGCAGGACTGACCCAGGTGGTGTGGTCCCCATACCTTCACCTGAACCCTGAGCTGTCAGGCTGCTGAAGGTGGATGGACAGGTCAGTGGACAAGATGACCTGGAGGAGGAGAGAAGGAGGAGGAGAGAAGGAGTAGGAGAGAAGGAGTAGGAGGAGAGATGGAGGAGGGGGAGAGAAGGAGTAGGAGGAGAGATGGGGGAGAGAAGGAGGACGGGAGAGAGGGGGGAGGGAGAGAGAGAGAAGGAGTAGGAGGAGAGATGGAGGAGGGGGAGAGAAGGAGTAGGAGGAGAGATGGAGGAGGGGGAGAGAAGGAGGAGGGGGAGAGAAGGGGGAAGAGCGAAAGAGGAGGGTGGATGGGATGCAGAGAAGATGGAGAATGAAGGGTTGGGGAGAGGAGAGGAGGAAAGAAAGGATGGGAGGAGTGAAGCCGAGCTGTCAACCCACCCTTACACAGCTATGATTCACTCCTCTGACTTTATGTGTGTGTGTGTGTGTATGCATGTGCTAGCCTCACCAGGATCAGTTCCCAGGGAGTGGATATGAGAAGCCTGCTCTGAATCTGTCTGTTAACCCTTGTGTTATCTTCGGGTCATTCTGACCCATCAGTCATTGTGACCCACTGTCGTATTGCGACAAATTTACCTCATACAAAAACAAAGTGAAGCATTTTCTTTTAACTGTCGGGCTGTCTCAGACCCCCCACATTGCAAAGGTTAAAAGAAAATGATTTTTATTTGTTTTTGTATTGGGTGAAATTGGGTAAACACAACGATGGTTCGTTGTGAACCTTTGGGTCATGTGACCCGAAGGCAGCACGAGGGTTAACAATCAGACCACCATTCAGGACCCCCATGGAGACAGCAGACACAACAGTGGTTCCAGGAATGGCAGTAGTCAGCCCAGAAACGAAGTCAGCCATCGTTTAACAGGAGACAACACTGGGAACAAACCCTGGACAGATAGTTGTTTGTGTGTCAGGACAGGCATGTGGAGGAACCAGATCAACAAAGATCAGGCTGTAACACAACCTCTGATCAGGGTCTGGGAAAGCCAGCGACACACACTACCACCTAATACAGAGATATCTAGACACAGAGACACACACACACTTGACCTACACTGTATGTATGCGTGTGTGTGTGTGTAACCTCACACAGGAAGGAGACCTGTGATGCTATTGCTACTCTAAACATGGTTGGATCCTCCTCACTTTCCTCTCTCCCGTTGCTAAGCAACTGCATGCTGGTGGTCTACACGGTCATGATGACCACAGGGGTGAAAGTAGCTGTGTGACCAGACACACACAGCAGTGGTTCAATGTGTCGCGCAAACACAGAGAGAGAAGTGTGTGTGTGCGCGTGTCTATGTGAGCACACACACACAGAGGAACGCACACCTTTCGCTCACACCTTTCTCTCATGTCCCCATGTGTCATGCGAGCCTTAGACCATGAGACCATGGAAGACGGAGAAGAGACCAAACATTTACATTACATTTAGTCATTTAGCAGACGCTCTTATCCAGAGCGACTTACAGTAAGTACAGGGACATTCCCCCCGAGGCAAGTAGGGTGAAGTGCCTTGCCCAAGGACACAACGTCATTTGGCACGGCCGGGAATCGAACTGGCAACCTTCAGATTACTAGCCCGATTCCCTAACCGCTCAGCCACCTGACTCCACCTTCAAACACTGGAGGTACAGAGACCAGCATGGTGTGGCATTGTTCACGCCTGTAGGGAATGGAGAGGGATGGAGGGATGTGGGGAGAGAGCAAGCCTGGAAAGAGGGCTGCGGCTCACCCTGTGGAAGGTGCACAATGCCAACACTGGCAGCCAGGAGAGCACATGAACCCTGCCCGGCTCACAGCTCTCCAGCACTTGGGGAGGGGGGGTCTTAGCGGGGGAGACAGGTAGGTCGACCCTTACCTACACCAGCGTTCAGCATCAATCATACCCTCCTCCCCTTCCTCTATCTGGAGAGGAAGGGGAGGAGGGACTGTCATTACTGGCTGCCTCTGCCTTCACTCTCTCCCTAACCTACTGTCTCAGATTACTGTGTCCTAAAATGCAATGATATAGTTTCACCAAGTACGAAATGACTCCAAAAGGATGACAAATTTGAACTTCTGTGTCTGTATGTCTGATTGGAAGTGTCTGTTTGAGAAGGCGTGTTTGGAAGCGTGTGAGGGAGGGAGCAATGATATAAAAGGGATATCAGGAAGAGCAGACCACCAAACAAACGATATATGAAGTGTGCGGGTGTGCGCGTGTGTGTGTGTGGATTCACGTGTATGGAGATGGCAAGAGTAAGCCTTGGACTCTGCTCTGACCAGCAGGCCCCTCCCTCCTCCATGTCCCTCTCTGCACTCCGCTATTCAGTGCACGTGAGTGCTTTCTCTGTCAGGACTGTCCGTGTCTGGGTTGGAGGGAGACCAGGTCTAATCGTGCAGCCCTCATCTGGGGCCCCGGTCCCCTGAAGGAAACAACCACTCAGAGATATAACACCACTGTTCTATGGATCTGCATCGGCATAGGACAATGTAGAACATAACAGTTAAAAAGAACATGTGTGTCATAGTAATAATAAACGACAATAGAAGACGGTTGAATAGAGCTGGACGGAGTATAAGGGAATAGGATAGGATAAAAGAGGACAGATTAAAGTCAGTAAAAGTCACCATTTGTAAAAGCCTTCTGAAATCCACATGAATACAAAACAGCCACTGATCTAACTTCAAACAGCTTTTCTAGGGGTTGCCTGGGAGATGTCAAAGTTCGCCTTACGTAACAGCGCCTGATAAAGCCATTCAATAATGAATGCTGATTGTCATTTAAATGCCTGATTATATTTATTATTTCATAGTATCATTAATAATGGCATAATAACCACAGATACCAGACTGTAGATGAGTCAACATTGGAACTGGAAAGACGTGTACCAACTGTTAGTCCGCAGGTTGTGACAATATATCTGTGTGTGTGTGTGTGTGTGAATGTGTGTCATGTAACTGTGTAACTGTTGAAACTATCTAAAACAAGAACAGCCCTGTTCTCGGTTCCACTATCAATAAGTAGAGTATTAAATAAATCCGTCTACTTTACCTCGTCTCCAGTCACAGTGTAAACAAGGTGAGGTACTGTTCGTCTCACGCTGGCTTTATTGAGACTCAGTGGCATCAATATGATATGATTACATTCATAAGAGATGCTGGCAGGTATCCAGCCAGCAAGCCACATAGACAGACAGATATGTGTTACCTTGTGTGACAGACAGGTAGTGGTTTGTATACCTGGTTCCCTCAGTGAGACCGATCTGTATCTTGTTGTTCTGACTAATCCCAGTGTAGTGTCAAGGTCCACACATCAACCACCCGGCCTATCAGCTCTTCAACCAGAGCTCTCCTGCTAGCACCTGATTGAGCACCTCTGTGTGTGTGTGTGTGTATGTTTTTAGAACATCACTAGCAAATAAACACAGTAGATATTGAGAATGTAAGGATGCGTTGATTTAGCAGACTTTTATCCAAAGCGACGTACAGGAGGGATGTGATTTCTTGGTATGCAGTCAAATGCTCCACCACTGAGCTCCACCCATCCTCTACATTGTGCACACTCTCTCACAACACACACACACACACACACAAATTGACACACAAACAAGTGTTCTCGTCAGACTGTATCCAGAATGTCTGAGCAGGACCATGAGGCCCCGGGTGCACGGATCCGAATGTGGTCGTGTTGCGGTCGAGTCGCCGTCAAGTCTGTACACGTTGACCCCGTGAGGACCCTGACGCGTGGATCTGAATCGGTCCACGTCGCGGTCGTGTCCCGGTCAGTACTGAATCTGTCGGAGCAGGACCATGAGGTCCCGGATGCGCTCGGCGCGGCAGCGGGGCGCCTGGTGGAGCGGCAGCTCGAAGAAGGAGAAGGTGAAGCTGCGCGAGAAGCTCAGGTTGGTGACGGGCCTGAGCGGGGGCAGCCGGGGGGCCCGGGGGGGCCTCCTGGGGGGGAGCACCCTCCGCCTCGCCCTCCCCACCCTGGGGCCCCTCTCCTGGGGGGCGGAGGCCAGGGGCGAGGGGGCCGGGCTCCGCAGACGGGCGGGGTACCTGGGAAGGCGGGGAGAGGAGGGAGAGGAGGGGGTGGGGGGAGGGATCGGGGGAGGCGGAGGTGGGGGGATGCTGGTGAAGGAGGATTCGGAGAGGGACTGCCCCCCCCAGGGGGTCATGGTGTCTGGGAGGGTGGTGTAGAGCTGCTGGGTGGCTGGGGCGCGCTTCCTCCTCCTGGCCTGCTGGGGCTGCTGGTGGGTGGGGAGGGTTGGGAGGGTTGGCTTGTCTGGGGAAAGAGCAAGAGAGTTCTTTAGCTCCAGCAGGAACACCGATTCATGGTAAAGCAGAAGGCCTTTTATAATTGGGTAAGTATCCGTTCTATCCTGTCTTGACAGACCAGCCTTGTGAGACAGCTGGATTTGCAAGATCACGACCACTTACCATCTTACCTTGAAGTTAGGCCTTGATGGACAGCTGTAGACAGATGGTTCAACCAATCACCTGCCAGTATTGCCAGTAAGTGCCTGCCCTTTTCCCAACAGTTTCCAAGAACGACTTCCCAGACTATATCTGACAAACCATCCGGTGAGTCAGGTTGTGAGAACATCAGCAAATCTCCACCATTTCCCACCTCTCACATCCTTCCTGTCCAGCTGTGCTATCCCACAATCCCCAGCTGTGAGCACAGAGCGGGAAGTGTATTTTTTTTTACACAACACCAGCAGAGTGTCTGTCAGCAGTGGTATCCTGGGGTATTAGGCCCTCTCCCTCTCTCTCCTCATCCCTCTCTCTATCTACTGTTTCTCTCTCTCAGCCCCACTGGAAAGCAGATCATGTGTCTCTGTGCTGACAGAGAATACAAAGTCCCAAGCAAAGGAGCCCTTCGCAGGCAACAGGCTGGCTTCTCCAGGAGACGGTCCAGGGTACCGGGTCAGAGAGCGGGCGTGTGCATGCACGACACGACATAAGACACGCAAGGAACGGACAGGTGGACGGACAGGTGTCACACAGTACCTGTTGGCTTAGTTCCAGCAGAACCAATCATGGGCAAGCGATCCCGTGACATCACTGACCCTGTTGTCTGGAGATAAAACATGAGATGGTCATCATCACATACAGGACAAAGGGTAGATACACTGGCTGGTACAGGTGGTCTATATCTACATTGGAAATCCCTTATATATATATATGTGTGTGTATATATATGTGTATATGATAAATCACATGCATGGATGAATGTGTGGAGTAGGTAGGCTATCGTTCTTGAGAGTGCTGTATGTGTGTTTTTGTACGTGTCCATGTATGTTTGTATGTGTGAAGAAGAAACTGTCATTAGTCATGCGGTGTGACACACAAGCGTTCAGGGCCTGGCAACACCAAAACACACACACACACTGGAGTGCCCACAGAAGAAATGATTTCTCTGCTTTTTTGTCCCATCCTGCTGTTCTTCTCCCATGGGCTGCGGTCAGCCATATTGTGTGTGTGTGTGTGTGTGTGTGAAGCGCAGTAGCCTACCTCTCTGGGGGTGGAGGGGGGGTCTGTCTGTGAGGAGGTCTCAGCCAGAGACGCTCCTCTCCTGCTCCCTCTGGCCTGCTGCTGGCTCCTCTCAGTGTTTTCCCTGGTCCGGCGGGGCATTACTCTCTCTCTCTCTCTCACTCTCTCTCACTCTCTCTCACTCTCTCTCTCTCACTCTCTCTCACTCAGACACTCTCTTTCTGTGGCCTGGAACTACTGTGCCTCCCCTCGGTGTCCTCTGTCCTGGTCCAGGGAGCAGTGCAGAGGCCACCTTACAGCCTGGTCTGAACCCTGCCTGGTCTGGACACATCTCCTCCCTCCATCTGTTCTGAACTTCCTTTCTCCGCTGCTGAATCGAGATCTTACCAATCTAGATAGACGCCTGGAGGGACAGGAAGATCTCCTTCCTTTCTCCTTTGTGTCCGCCGCTCATTCGACCCTTTTCTTCCCCCCTCATCCTTTCTCCCCCGTCACCTATTCATTGACGCGGCAATTTTCACCTCCTCGCCGTCTCTCGCTGGCCGCCTTTCTCTCTCCCTAAGCCCTTTGTGACATTCTTTCCACATTCCCTCCACCCACTGTGAGTGACTTTGGCATGCAGTCAGATGGATTCTGGACAATAGAGAATGTGAGACGTGACTGAAATATTAATGTTCCCCTGCAGTAGCCTAGCCCCCCCACCTCACCTGCCCACTGACCCCCATCACACACCCTACATGGGTACATCCTACCCGTTTGCCGTACACATACACGCACGCACAAATATGCAGTCTGAAACTCTTGCACTCTCACACACAGTCCATTAAAGAAGTGTACATAGTTGTCTGACAGTATTATTGAGTCACTCTCTATTTATCCTCAACACTGTATATGAAAGAAGCACGCACCGTTTACTGACTCAGCTGTATTTCACATTGGGCAATATGAAGTAAAAAGGAAAATATAAACATTCGGTACATCTTTGGCACATCTGTTTGAATAACAAGTCAGTCTGGATTTGGTTTGTCTTGTCCTTGTCGTAACGGCGTTACGAAAGACACTTTGACACGCTCCTTCTTTCCACAGTCCTCGTCCTTCACCTCGTCCTGGTTCCTGTTCTTGATCTGTAGCAGCTGTAAGCCTTGGCCACAGACCACCACCCAGCCCCTGCCACCCTCTCCACCTCTGGACCCACGCCTCCGCCCAGGACTATCCCCAGATCCAGACACCCCCCCAGGCGAAGACCCAGAGCGGCACCCAGTGTCCTCCATGGATCCAAAACTAAGTGTAGGACCAGACCCAGGCCCCTCGGCCTCCCCCTGCCTGCCCCCAGCCTCCTGCCACACCTCCAGGCCCGCTGCGTCGGCCACGTGGGAGAACATCGCCCCCCGCTGGCAGAGGCCGGTGCTGCTGCAGCTCCAAAGACACACCCTCTGGTCCGGGGAGGCCGACACCAGCAGGCCTGAGCCCAGCCTTCCCAGGGCCGTGAGGGGGGCGGCGTGGGCCGCAGGCACGCAGCACTGGGCCTGCAGCTGGATCTGGAGCGGCGCTCTGCCGCCCTCTGTCGCCCCCTGCCGGTACTGCACCCTGAGGACTGACACGGTCAGCTGTCCGTCGTCTCCTCCGCTCGCCACGGTGACCTGATGCCCCGCCCCTGGCTCCGCCCCCGGTTTCTCCCACACAGCCAGGGCGTTGATGCCACTCTGGTGGGCGGTGATGGTGAAGCAGGGGGTTGGTGCAGGCTGGGCCTCGCCGGGGTAGCGGTCCAATGAGGAGGCTGCTGGACTCAGGTCCCAGACTGCTACTCTACCGTCTGTGGCGGCGCTGAACAACAACACACACCTGAGGGGGGGGGGGGGGGGGGGGGGGGGGACAGGACAGGAAGAGGAAGGAGGTTGAGGTGACAGAGACAAATGAGACTGAATCTTCACATCTTTGCATACTCGCTCATTTGTTCATATTCAATTGATTTACTTTTTCTCCTTGCCCGAAATTCAGTTCAATTAAGGAATAGAATGGGACTTTGTGTTTGGGTTTACGATCACCGTGGAGGCGAAACGTGACAAGCCCCCCTCCCCCCGTCTCTCACCGTGCGCCTCGCCGGTCTTCCACGCTGCAGGTGGCGACGCTGAGCACACACCTCCGGTGGTGGAAACTCTCCCACAGCAGCTCCACCTGACCCCTGACCTCACTGACCCCAAACACCCTGGGAGGGAGAGAGGGGGGGGAGAGAGAGAGAGAGAAAGACAGAGAGAAAAAGGGGGGAGAAAGAGAAAGGGAGAGAGGAGGGACGGAGTGACAGAGGAAAAGAGAGAGGGAGGTAGAGAGAGAGAGACAGGTAGAGGGAGAGGAAAGGATGGAGGGTGGAGCGAGCCAAGTCAGTTAAAGTGGAACACAGTTGACAGTTTCTTCTTTGCCCCCCCCCCCCCCTGACTGTGTCAGCCCAGACACCCACCTCACAGCTCCATCACTGCAGCCCAGCGCCAGGAGGACCCTCTCTGTCCCATCATGCACCACGGCGGCGGACATGTACCTGACAGAGGAAGATGTCTGTCGGGTCATAAAGGACTTAGTTCATCCACTGAACAATACAGTGTTCTGTATTCCTGTCCTTCACAAACAGTTATCTGACCCTCACCTGGTCTCTGGGTCCATTTTCACAGTCTTATGTCGGTTCCTCTTTCTCTCCCACTGTTCGTCCAATCGGTGTCTGGCCACCTGGATCACCTGGCAGGAAGGCCGCGCCAACTGTCCGTCCCATCCAATCAGCAGCCGGTAACACTGAATCTGGGCCCGCCCCCCGGCCGACACCAGCAGGGTGGAGAGACGTGGTCTCCTCCCGTCGTCCCCCGGTCTCACCGTGGCCAGCGTACGCACGCTGGAGATGTGGTCGGCGATGACGGCCAGCACCCTGACCGTGCCTGTCTGGGCTTGAACCGCGAGAACGCTCAGACTCGTGTCCTCCCCTCCGCTGACCAGGACCTCCCAGTGGCCCCCCTCCTCCCCGCCCTCCAGCCCCCCCAGGCGGCAGACGCAGCCCAGGCCGCGGCCGTGCAGCCCCTCCCTCAGGGCCTGGCTCCCGGCTGGGCTGTCCGTCGGCCTGGGTGGCCGTGAGGTGAGGACCTGGCCCTGGCGGAGGAAGACCAGGGCTGCTTGGCCCCACCACACCCCCCCGTGGGGCGGGCTGAGGGCCCAGGAGCGATGCCCCCCACCGCAGGGCACGGACAGCAGCCTCTCCTGCCTCACAGGGTCCCACACCACGAAGTGGACCGAGTGGAACCCCACGATCACAAAGCGGGCCTCCCTCAACTGACATCCCGTCTCCATCTCCTGGATCCTGTGGTTCTCCTCCCCACCTCCCTCCTCCTCCTGCGGCTGGGGAGGGTTCTGGTCTGAGTGTTCCTCTTCTAGAACGTTCTCCTCCACCCCTCGGTGCAGGACAAAGGGTTCCGCTTCCAGAATCAGAACCCTCTCCAGCCACTCCATGCCCTTGCAGGCCCGCTGAACCCTCAAGACCTCCAGCGGGGCCCCCCCCTGCCCCGCCTCTCCTTCCTCCCCCCCTCCTCCTCCTCCTCCTCCCCCCCCAGGACGGATTCTCAGGACCCTCACACAGCCGTCCCTCCCGGCGCTGTAGAGGAGCCCCCCGTACTCCCTCACCCCCGTCACCCCCTGCTTCCCGTGCACCCCGAACAGACAGCAGGCCGGCCGCAGCGCTGCCTCTCCCCCTGCCTCTCCCCCTGCCTCCTCCTCCACGCCTCCCTCCCCCCTCACTCTGGCCACCTCGTCTCCCTCTTCCCCTCCGTCGGACGGGTCACGGTTCCCGTCGAGCGCGGGGTCTCTCTCCGTCTCAGCCCGACTCGGAGCTCCTTCCGTTTCCTTCCCTTTTCCCTCCCCTTCCTCTCGGCGGCGTCTCGCTCCGTCTTTGAACAGCAGGAGGGATCCTCTCCTGTCGCCGCACACCCACAGCGCCCCCGCTGGCCTGGGAAGCAGCACTGCAGCGGTGAGCCAGCGCTTGGCACAGGACGGCAGGAGGAAAGAAGGGAGAGCCTGGGTTTTCAAAACCAGGCCGGCGTCCCTCTCCTCCGCCTCCACCCTCCATCGGTACACCGTCCCTTCTGCTCCGGAGGCTAGCAAATACCCCTCCTGCCTCCTGACCTGCCCCTCCACCCAGGTAAGGCTGTGGATCTTCCCTGCCCCTGCTCTCATTAGCACCCCTGCCCCAGGTTGGGACAGGGGGAACACCTGTACCGCGCCAGTCAGGCTGCCCACAGCACACAGACCGTCCCAGTTCACTGACCCCCCCGCCCTGACACTGAGGACATCCATCGCGCAGTAGGACTGGAAGTCAGCTCCGCCCTCCCACACCAGACCCCACTGTCCCCCCCCGTGTAGGTAGACCTCGCCTTGGTCCGTCCCCACCACCACCCTAACCTGGCTCCCTCCCTCCCCCCCCACCACACACACCACCTTGGGAACCCCCTTCCCCACAAAGCCCAGGTCTGTCAGGGTCTCCCCCTCTGCTTCTGACCTCCCCTCCTCCCTCCACAGCCTCACCCCTCCATCCGCCCCCCCGGTGGCCACCCACCCGCCCCGGCCCCCCCCAGGCCTGGTCTCACTGCATCCCTCGCTGACTGCCAACGCCCTCACCCCCCCTGCCCGGTGCCCCTTCAGAGTGAGCTGAACCCTCCCTCCTCCTCCCCAGTCCCAGACCAGACAGGCGCCGTCCTCCCCAGCGCTGAACACCCTCCCTGGGCCGAGACGCACGGAGAACACCCTGGCCTGATGGCCGTACAGCACCCGGAGACAGGCCGGATCAGCCTTCCCACACCCCCCTCCGGCAGCCCCCAGCCTGCCCACGCCCCACACCCTCACGCTACGGTCGTCCGAGGCTGAAGCCAGCCAGCCGGCCTCCTGGAGGTAGCAGAGGCTGAAGATCACCCCGCTGTGGCCAAGCAAACGCCTCTCCACCTGGGCTTCCCTGCTCTGTTTGGCAGCCCCTGGCCTCCAGAGAATGAGCTGGTTGAAGACGGTGCCCCCCACCAGGACAGAGTCCCCCCAGGTGTTCCCCAGCAGCAGGGCTGAGTAGAGCAGGCAGCCCTCCAAGCAGGAACAGAGGACCAGGACCTGCCTCTCTGTCGTGTCCAGCAGCAGAGCAGCGTTGTGGGCCAGAGCCACTGCCAGGAGAGAGTGGCCCTCTCCAGACAGCCAACGCACATCCAGGGCCCAGTCCTGCAGTTCAATGAGGGGGCCCAGGGCCTCCAGGCGCAGCGGGTCCTCATCACGCAGCTGCACCAGGCGGACCGCCTTCCCTCCAAACACCACTAGCGCTTGCTCTGTCTGCTCTGATGCAGAGCTGCGTGGGGCTGAGGTCAGAGGTCGAGGCCGAATGCCATGGATACGGTAGTTGTGGAGAACGCTCAGTGAAGCGCGGGTCTTGGGGTGGGGCTGGAGGTCATACACAGACAGGATAGGACCCTCACCTGAGAGAGCAACAAGTCTGTGAGTTCAGACAGAACCTAAAAATATGATATATAATAGGAGACGACAATATTAAGAACTTAAAGTTAAAGAATAAACAAAGTAGAGCTTTCCTAAAATATCATGACATAGCCTATTACAGTGTGTCAGTCAGAGCTGACTGCCGACCTGTCAGTAGGAAGTCTTCCCTCAGGAACTCCAGAGCCGTGACTGGAGCCACCAGAGCTGCTGTCTCCAATAGTAACACACTGTCTGAAGACATCTCCTCTCCAATACCTGGGACAGCCTGACAGAGACTGAGAGAGAGCACCAAAAATCATCTCCTGTCTGCAGACAGTGAATTTGACAGCTACTTCGGATTTAGCTAGCTAGCTAGCTAGCTACACATTTGCAGTCGCCGACCAAGAAGTCTTCGTTAAATCATAAAGTGAGAGTGAAATCTACGGGTACTTACACAGCAGACTATATGAGAAAGGCCACTCTATTTGTGTCTGATCGTAGCAAGACACTGTGCATGTAGCTGTAGCTACTGTAACTACAATTCATTAGCATGCAATCTGGCCATCACCCATGTGTATCGCTCTCATGGCTTGAGTCTTTACCAACCAATCAAATAATGTTATGCTGGCACCCTACCACCCGCTCCATACAACGGCGACTCCCATTGGACATAAACTACGTAACTACGTGTCAGGCTGATTTGTTGTTTAAAATCCACGTGAGCGCGAAGTCTAAACTCAGAAATGGTTGTGAAGTGGCTGAGTTATTTGTGTACATAATAAAACTATACATTTTGTACTTTATGCTTGCATTTTTGTTGCTACAATTTGATTGATGTCTTTATTGGCTAACTTACCAGTTTCTAAATAACGTTGCACGTTCAAATTCATGCATTAACAGTGTGGGAATTAGTTGTGTTTAAACATGCTAACAATTATCTGGCTTGACCTAAAGTAGGTATTTCTGGGTCAATCCTGTTAACCGGTGCCTTTTAATGTCCCCAGGAGATCCTACTTCATATTTTAAGTAAAATTGTATTTATTTTTATTCATAATGTCAACCTGTTTGTCACAACCTTAAAGTTCCACCCTGTTAGGCTACTTTGTTAAGGAAATAAATAACCTTTTATAATTTCAAATATGGTTTTATATAAGAAGTAAAATGCTGTTCACATGTAGGGTCTCGTGCTAGCTACATCATGATCACTCACAGAGCTGGGGTGACAAAACTTAGTTGACAAAATTCCCCCCTGTTTGTTTCCCCCCTGTTTGTTGTGTACACTTAACAGGGTGGAACATGCACCTAACAGGGTGGAACATGCACCTAACAGGGTGGAACATGCACCTAACAGGGTGGAAATATTGTTAGAAAAACTAACTAAAACTGCTTGATTACGTTTTATTGAGGTTATGAGGTTCATGAGGTTAAAGAAGGACATCAAGTTTAGTGATTTAGGCCAATGAGTTGTTGATTTTATGTTTGTTACATTCCACCCTGTGATGCTTCATTCCACCCTGTTAGCTGAACACAATGAACTCATACCAAATATTTGGTAATTATTTTTAGACAATAAACAAATAAAAACGAACAAGGGACATATAATGGACAATAAAATGTAAATATTGTTATGCCTTTACATTTGTTAAGCTTTGTGATTGTTATTCATATGTCCTAACAGGGTGGAATAATGTCACGGTCCATGTCTGAACCAAATGCACATAATTATTGGGATTTAAGTGCATGAGCTTGGCCAATATGTTTTCCAAACAGTTAAACATATCCCTTTCCTGATTAGATGTTAAAAACTTGAAAAATAAATACTTTTGTTTTCAGAAGTTACTAGGTCCAAAAGGCACCGGTTAACAGGATTGACCCTTTTTATATTTGGAATGATGCATTGCATTCATATGTAGTAATGAGGTAAATCTCCTTGAAGACCACTTAT
The DNA here is from genome assembly GCF_963692335.1 of Osmerus eperlanus. Classification (NCBI taxonomy): domain Eukaryota; kingdom Metazoa; phylum Chordata; class Actinopteri; order Osmeriformes; family Osmeridae; genus Osmerus; species Osmerus eperlanus. Next base: position 6,051,109 of record NC_085021.1, read on the forward strand.
TATGATGATGACAAATGATGATGGGCAGGAATATGGTTTATTCAAATAAAAAATTATGTCGTTTTTTTTACTTGATAATATGGAGTTGCAGTCTCTGCTTCGCTGTGTGTCAGTGGGATAGTAGCCTATGCGTAACTCAGAGATTCAGGAAAGAAAACCAGAAAGAGCTTCTAAAAAATGTAATGCGTTTTTCTCTTCCATACCTTCATGAAATATAGATCACATACACCACACACATCTTGTAGGAAGAATCGTTTTTTATTGTCCAACATCTCGCTTGTACGGTTTCCACGGTAACGGAGTAGGAGCGGCTGTCTTGATGTCCCTCCGTTGCAGGCCAGATAGAACACATCCCACAATGAACACAAACAGTCTCCCATCATCCCTAACTCTCCGTTCTTCATTTAGCTCTTGACATTCTAATCCACTCCTAATCTCTCTTTCTGTGTGCTCTAGTGTAGATCTGTAGGCTTACATCTCCTTGATTTAAACAGGGGGAATGTCTGCCACAGTCCTGTTCAATCTCTCTTCAGATCTACAACAATGCATAGGAACAGCAAGGTTGATCAGGGATTAATTTACGTCTCTAGATCTTATGCCATTATTTATTTTCTGTCTTCTCTTTTTTTCCTTTTGTGATACTTGTGTCACAGTTGGGAAGTCCGACCGAAGGAAATGTTGCATGTAAAAAAAGTCTGAACGAAAATAACGCATACTCACTCTCACGCAAAAATTTCCAAAGTAATAAACTTAAATTAAATATCCATAAATAAAATAAATCTTATGTCTGTACATGTCAAAGGTAATAAATAAAGCATGTCATAAATAATGTAGAAAATAAACACAATAAAAACTGACCGGTGACAAAAACACTGGAGAAGCTTGAACAAGGGAAGTGGGCGAGGGTAAAGGAAGAGGAACCGGAGGGAGGTTTTTGGCAATAATACTGACACAATAATATTCACTGTTCACAACCCAAGGACACGGTAGGGAACATCCACTGGTCGAAGAGATTCACACACCCAGGGCGTGTGAGATATGCTCGTTTTTGAACAATCGATGACTCACTGTTTCTTTTTGCCTTCCTTCCTTCCTTCCTTCCTTCCTTCCTATCCTCTCCTTCCTACATCCATATTTACCTCACGTCCAACTCAATCAAAAACCACTTTACAGCTTTTAGCACGAACACGCAGTTGACATCTTCTACGGTGCCCCAGTGGCTCACACCCCCAACATAACAGGCACCATGTGACCCCGTTGTACTGCATTCCTACTGGTTCAAAGGAGTCTAGAAAAGAGCAGGTATTCCCAGGGAGAGGGACCTGTATTGAAGCTCTGTAGTTTATATATATATATATATATATATATATATATATATATATATATATATATATATATATATATATATATATATATATATATATATATGTGGTTCTTTGTAGTATTTATAGAAAGACTGGATGTTGGTCAAATAGATCATTAACATTCAGATTCAGTGAGAATTACATTGATACTTCTATCCAGACTGCACTATATCAGAGCCAGTATTGAATAAAAATGGATCAACCCAATTACCTTATTGTCATATCAGCTGTAGGTGGTTAGTTAGTTATCTTACACTTCACAATCATTTGTTCAGTCAAGCCTCTCGTCTTATAATCCATCCTATGTACAATCTCCCCACCCCCCTGTTACTGCCTTCCAATCACATAACGTCTCATTATTTCATCCAATCAGCACTGACCAAGCCCTGTTCTTTTCTTCTGTTCTATACACAGTGTGATGGGGTTGGGTTTAAGGTTTAGGAAAAAGGTTATCAGGGATAAAATGGTCTCAGAGTTTGGGATTGATTTTGAGGGATTTTCTCCCTCTTGCAACAGATGCCACTCACACAGCTCTCTCACAACCTTACGTCGACATAATCTTCAAAAACATCACAAGAGATTTCGTTTTCTTCATCTCTGATGAAAAAAGATACAAAATGTATAAAAAACGTTATGTACAGCTTCGACTTATTTTTCTTTTCTTTTTTCCGGCCTTAATTTATTTATTCTCGCCAACTCCTTCTGTTCCCATTAAGAAATGGTGAGGGTTAAAGTTTGTGTTGTCAGTAATGGCAGAGGTAGCTTCCCTCACTCCCTATGCTCCACATCACTACACATGGCCTGAGAGCCAAACTCACAACCTCACAAAGTATCCACCACTGTCTCTTCATCCTCACGTGTCAGTCCTCCGTTATCCCAGGTTGCCTCAGCAGTCCAGGGTATCTAACTGACCTCTGACCTTAGCCAAACCCTGTATCGTCATTGGTTCTAAATCAGAGACGCAATGCATTGTGGGATATGGAGGCTGCCATCAAGACTGTCCTTCGCTCCTGTTGATTCTGTGGAGAGTGAGATGCTGAGATTAACGATCAGACGCACGCAATAAAGACATTATCTTAGTTGTCTGAAACTGATATTAGTGATAAAATAATTAGTTTGAAGGTACAGTCATTTTAAGCATGTCAATCTCTGTCAAATGTGTACATGTTTGGATAAGCTAGCCACTAGACATGTGCCACCCACACCCACAAATGACCTTCTTAGTGGGACCATATAGGGAGGACGAGGAGAGGGGGGGGAAGGGAGGAGGAGTGGCGACAAAGAACTGAGACAGGGCTGCTAAAGGGGTGAGAAGGAAACGAGAGGTGTGTGGGGAGAGGGAGGTGGCAGAGGCTAACTTCAGAAGAGATGGAGGGGAAACAGAAGGATGTCAGATATACATAGAGAAGGGGGGTGGGGGCCGGTGGAGTAGAGAGGCGGTGACTTACTCTGAGTCGGGGGACACCTCGGAGATGCTGTGCGAGGTGGCGGAGTGGGGCGGGGAGGGGGAGGGGCCCTGTGCAGAGGGGTTGGGGGGGGTCAGGACAGAGGAGCTGAAGGAAGCCAAGATGGAGGACAGGATGTCCAGGTGCTCGCTGGACGGGTGGCGGCTGGGGGGGGCGCCAGGAGCGGGGCTGGAGCCGGGGGGGTACCTACACGGCGGGGCGGAGTCCAGGCGACCACGAGAGCGCAGGGAGAGGGGCTCCTGGGGCTCTTCGCTGATGGGGGGTGGGGGTTCCGAGGAGGGGGGCTGGTCGGGGTGCGACGGCTGGCGCGGGGGCAGGGTGCGGAGCCACTCCCTGCAGGGCTGCGATTGGACGCCGCCCCCGTTGGCGTCCAGCTGATCTCTAGAGCGGCTGCTCATCAGGGCCCCCCCCAGGTGCTCCCGGGAGGTGGCCTGCCGGCGCGTCAGCGTGTTCAGCTGCGAGCGGGACCCCCCCAGCTCTCCCCCCAGCCCCCCCGCCCCACTCAGGTCCTCCCTGGAGGCGTGGGCGCTGTGCTGGAACTCCAGTCTGTCTCTGGATCCACTCAGGTTCTCTCTAGACGCTCGCTGGTCCAGGCCCAAGCCCGGACCAGGGCCCAGGCCGGGCTCCCGGCGGCGGGGCAGCAGATCCAGGTTGTCCCTGGAGCCCTGGCGGTCCAGGCGGTCCCGAGAGCCGCCCCCAGCCTGGCGACCCAGAGGGTCCCTGGAGAGCTGTCTGCGGGCCAGGGAGTCCAGCTGCTCCCTGGAGGAATAGCGGGAGGCCGGCTGGGACAGCGAGCCCGTGCCTGAGTACATGCGTCCGTAGGAGGCTGCGGGGACGCCGCGGTGGCCCAGGGTGGAGGTCCGGTACCAGGACAGCTCACTGGGGACCCGGCCCATGGTAGACAGGCCCTGGAGGGCCGGGGGGCAGCCAATACGGTTCTTCAGAATACCTGGGAGACAGAGGAGAGGAGCAGGACACAAAAAGGAGGGTGGAGATGGACAGATAAAGAATACAGTTAGGGGAAGTCTAGAGGTCAAAGACAGAGAGTCAACACATGGCCACAACACATGGTTGTGGTCCGGGTACACAGACGACTTTCAGACAAGGTTACTTGTCTGCGAGTGACTCAGAAACGGTGGTGGCAGCGTGTGTGTGTGTGACGGTAAGTGTGTGAGGGCGTGCGTCTCACCCTTGCGGTGGCGGTTGGGCTGGGTCAGGCCGTTCTCATCTCCGCTAGTCAGCGCTGCGTCTGCCTGGTTGTTGTTGGCGGCGTCTTTGCTGTAGTCCGGCCCTAGGCGACGCTCCGAGCCCCACTTCTGCAGGGAGTGCGCCTCACACTCCTCCAGAGCTGGCCAATAGGAGAGCAGGTCATTGCCGTCTAGGTCTGACACAAAAAGAAGGACAGTTGCTATTGGTCAGCAAACCCAAATACAACCCTTTATATTTGAATTCAGCTTATACTGTAATATTAGCAAGACAATGTGTACATTACAACAATCTGGTAATAAGGTCACTTGGTCACTGTCTCACTCACTCACTCACGCACTCACTCATTATGGATCTGAAATATCGATATTTATCTGATTATCTTAGCATTTATCTAGCCGCCACATCAATTCTAGATACGTTTGAGACAGGTCTAACATTCATGTATAATTAACTCAACTGTATTGATCTGCAACTTAGAAGTCTGACATTTCTAACAGTATTGATGAACATGTCACAAGTATGGCATGTTTAACCTTTTCATCCATGTGAAATACAAGGACTGTCATTGATTGCTGACTATTACAGCTGACATTTACAGAATGACATCGCTGCTTACCTTTGGTGCCGTTGTGGGCGGGCTCCGTGAGCAGCCGCTCGCTCTGATTGGTCCTTTTGAAGCGGCGCTGGATACGCCCCCGGAGGCGGACGTTGTCCTCGCTCTCGGAGGAGGGGATGGAGAGACTACGCTCCTCCTCCAGGGAGAGGTCTGAGTCTGAGTCTGAATCCTCACCTGGCGGGGGGAGGAGAGGAGAGAGGAGAGAGGAGAGAGGAGAGAGGAGAGAGGAGAGAGAGGAGAGAGGAGAGAGGAGAGAGGAGAGAGAGGAGAGAGGAGAGAGGAGAGAGGAGAGAGGAGAGAGGAGAGAGAGGAGAGAGGAGAGAGAGAGGAGAGAGGAGAGAGGAGAGAGGAGAGAGGAGAGAGAGGAGAGAGGAGAGGTGGAAAGGGGAGGACGGAAGGACGGAGGAGAGGATAGGAGGGAGGTAAACAGGCAGCATTTAGGTAAAGCAAAGGAGGAAGGGAGTCAGGAAGGATAGGGGGGTGATGGAAGTAAAAGAGAGCGGGATGACAGAAGCAAATGGGGAAGAGAGACGGACCAAAATAGGGAGGGGGAAAAGGGGAGGGGGGATGCAAGAAGAAAAAGGAGTTGGCAGGAAAGATAGAGAGGGGAGGGAATGTGTTAAAAAGAGAACGAGAGCAGGAAAGTGTTACTAAGTGCAGCAAAGAGCAGTGACAGTATACGTGACAAACATGGCTGCGATCTTTTCTGTTTGGGTGAATTATGAATGTGTCCCTCTGCAGGCTCATCTGTCCTAAGTGACGGGACGTCCGTAGTATTTACAATGTTGTCCCAGCAGCCACCAGAGTGGTATACAAACACCATCATCCAAACAGCATCACTCTACCAGGTTTAAGTGCTTATTGTGTGTGTATGTGTGTGCGTGAGGGTGTGTGTAGAGTGCATGTGAGGGTCTGGCTATATGACTGGCTATATGTGTGCCTACCTGCCTGTCTGAGTGTGTGTGTGTGTGTTACCTCCGTCTCTGTGGAACATGGCCACGTCCAGATCCGTGGCGCCGGTGTGACCCAGGGTGTGTTCCAGAGTCTGGCGAGCCAGCAGGTTCTCTCTAGAAGGACAGCAGGGTGTGAACCACCGAGCGAACGCATGATAACACACATACACACTAGCACGCACACACGTACACAAAGGAACACACACACACAAACAGGCCAACACACACACACACACACACACACACACACAGGGATACACAAAGAACACACACAGGCACACACACAAACACACAAGGAGACACGCATCCAGGAAAGGCACACACACACACACACACCATTCAGACACATGACACACATCAGAGGGACAGGCAGGAACAGTACAGTCCCAGAGCATTAGCCATGCTCCACATCCTACAGGCCAAATCATCACCATGGTGACCCCAGACACACAGACGACACACACGTACCTCTCACCCTGATGACACTCATGAACACACCACACGACATCTGTAGCTGTCCCACACTCTATAGTTGGGCACAACAGTCTTGTGTGTGTGTATGTAAAAGTGTGTGTGTGTGTGTAACTATGTGTGTGTGTATTTGTATGTGTGCATGCTTGTGTGTGTGTGTGCGTATACGTCAGTGTGTGTGTGTGTCTAGTTGTAAGTGTATTTTACATTTACAATTAGTCATTTAGCAGACGCTCTTATCCAGAGCGACTTACAGTAAGTACAGGGACATTCCCCCCGAGGCAAGTAGGGTGAAGTGCCTTGCCCAAGGACACAACGTCATTTTTGCACGGCTGGGAATCGAACCAGCAACCTTCTGATTAATAGCCCTAGATTCCCTAACCGCTCAGCCACCTGACCCCCAAAGTGTATATGTGTGCGGTTGTGCATGCATACGTGTGTGTGTGTGCTACTGACCGGGCACTGCTGACTGAGGAGATGGTGGAGGCTCCCAGGGTGATGCGGTGGAGTCCACTCTGCTCCAGCAGAGACGTGTTGTTGTAGGGGTTCTGACCCTGGACACACACACACACACACACACCAACACATCAAATACAGCTTGTAGCAACGATGATAGTCTTTGCCTCTACATTACAGGGTTGGAATTATTCTTATCCATGCAATTAGTGGATGGAGCATGACTAAGCGTCTCTCTCATCCAGACAGTGTAATCTCCCTAATGGTGACACATTCAGTAACAAGCTCTGACGGCTCAGACCCAGCCCACATTATCCTGGCTTGCACTGCAGCCTATGATGGACTCATGCTAGCTAGGCTACATCCAGGCAGGCCGGAGGAGGGGAGTATCTGGGTCAAGGCCTCTGGCCTGGGGCTGCGGGAGGGCTGGAGACGGCCCGATGTAGAGATGACATTCATGCGATGATGTGGGGACCCAGTTACAAAATAGGGTAGACAAAATACAACGGAATAGAATGGACTGTGTGCGTGCGAGCCTGCAAGCGTTTTGTGCTTTTGCGTAAGTGGGTGTGTGTGGGTGTGTGTGTATGTGCGTACGTGTGGGTGTGGGTGTATGTGTGTGTGTGTGTGTGCTCACGGTGATCTGGGGGGCTCGGGGAGGGTCTTCACTAGGGCTCTTCTTGCCCAGACACACCAGCTTCCAGGCCTCCTGCACCTCTGAGTTCAGCACCGTGAACACCAGGAACACAGTCAGACCCTGAGGGGAGAGAGGGGAGGTCACACACACACACGTTAGTAGACAGACACACGCACACACAGAAGCGCACGCATACCCACGCACAAACGCACCTACATGCAAAGACACACACACACGCTAGTGCATACAAACAGATGCACCCACATAGACTTACTTCCATACATGCACACACACACACACACACACACAGATAGACATATATTTGAAACCCATACGCACACCACCCTACTGTACCTGCAGTAAGCAGAGGGCGTTGAAAAGGTAGTGGAAGGCCAGGACGCTGTTGTTGACGGCCATGAGGCCGAAGAACCAGGTGGAGGTAGCTAGGAGCAGGAGCAGGAAGGCACTGCGGATGGTAGCACTGGAGGAGGAGAGGGAGGGAGGGGAATACCGGAGACGGAGGGAGGAAAGTCAGTCAGACAAAGAAAGAGAGAGAGAAAGAGAGAGACTTTTGACTTTAAAGATATCTTTATTGGGCAGTCAAAACTGCCAGCTAACCAACAGCTACACCACGTCAGCCATTTTGCTCTGACTTACTTTGATTCACATTGACATTAACACTGACATTGACGTTCCATCCGCCTTATTTGACAGTGAGTGGATGTGTGTGTGGGGGAAGGTGCGGAGGCCTCTGAGGTACCACCACAGACCACTTACATGACTGGGAGCTTCTTGGTCTCCTTCTGGGAGGGGTTGCAGGACATCTTGGCCACGGTCAGGAACATGCCCCCGTTCATCTGACACACAGAGGGAGAGACGGGTGAGAGGGAGACAGGTGCTGCGTGAGACAGTGAGACAGCCTCGGCTGACGCAGAGAGAGGGAGCGAGACAGGTGCGAGAAGGGTGAGAAGGGGAGACGGTAGGCACAGAGGAGGGTGAGTGGGTGAGACAGGTGTGAGATGGTGAGACAGTAGGCAAAGAGGAGGGTGAGTGGGTGAGACAGGTGTGAGATGGTGAGACAGTAGGCACAGAGAAGGGTGAGTGGGTGAGACAGGTGTGAGATGGTGAGACAGTAGGCACAGAGGAGGGTGAGTGGGGGAGACAGGTGTGAGATGGTGAGACAGTAGGCACAGAGGAGGGTGAGTGGGTGGGTGAGACAGGTGTGAGATGGTGAGACAGTAGGCACAGAGGAGGGTGAGTGGGGGAGACAGGTGTGAGATGGTGAGACAGTAGGCACAGAGGAGGGTGAGTGGGTGAGACAGGTGTGAGATGGTGAGACAGTAGGCACAGAGGAGGGTGAGTGGGGGAGACAGGTGTGAGATGGTGAGACAGTAGGCACAGAGGAGGGTGAGTGGGGGAGACAGGTGTGAGATGGTGAGACAGTAGGCACAGAGGAGGGTGAGTGGGTGGGTGAGACAGGTGTGAGATGGTGAGACAGTAGGCACAGAGGAGGGTGAGTGGGGGAGACAGGTGTGAGATGGTGAGACAGTAGGCACAGAGGAGGGTGAGTGGGTGAGACAGGTGTGAGATGGTGAGACAGTAGGCACAGAGGAGGGTGAATGGGTGAGACAGGTGTGAGATGGTGAGACAGTAGGCACAGAGGAGGGTGAGTGGGTGAGACAGGTGTGAGATGGTGAGACAGTAGGCACAGAGGAGGGTGAGTGGGTGAGACAGGTGTGAGATGGTGAGACAGTAGTCACAGAGGAGGGTGAGTGGGGGAGACAGGTGTGAGATGGTGAGACAGTAGGCACAGAGGAGGGTGAGTGGGTGAGACAGGTGTGAGATGGTGAGACAGTAGTCACAGAGGAGGGTGAGTGGGTGAGACAGGTGGAGAAGAGAGAGACAGGCAGAGAGCAGGTACCAGGATGACGATGGCGATGGGTCCAGCGAAGCTCCACAGCAGCTTGTCATAGATGGAGATCCAGCAGAAGTCTGGGTTTCCATAACCCTCGGGGTCCAGCCCCACTGCCAGACCTGAACACACACACACACACCCCTGGAGTTAGCTCTATGTGTTCACCCTACAGTATGTGGAAAATTCAGTGACTGTGTGCAGTATGTTAATGTGTATAAGTGAATGTATAGGAATGTGTATGTGTGTATGAATGTGTATGAATGCGTGTGTACATGAATACGTATGAGTGCGTGGGTGTATAAATATGCGTGTAGAGAATGTCGGAATGTGTATATAGAAGTGTATGTATAGGAATGCGTGTATATACAAGTAAATGTCATTGAACGTGTGTGTACATGAGTGTGTCTATAAGTGTGCACATGAACGTGTGTGCACATGAGCGTGTGTCTATAAGTGTGCACATGAACGTTTGTGGACATGAGTGTGTGTCTATAAGTGTGCACATGAACGTGTGTGCACATGAGCGTGTGTCTATAAGTGTGCACATGAACGTGTGTGGACATACCAGTGATGATGGCGGGCACCCCCCAGCCTATAGCATAGTAGAACCTCATGGCTCCATAGTTGATGTTGCGAGCCTCTGTCTGCATGCGGTAGATGTGCAGCCCCTCCACAAACATCCAGGCGAACGTGGCCATGAAGAAGTAGTGCAGCAAGATGGCCACCACCGTACACAGGAACTGGAGAGAGAGAGAGAGAGAGAGACAGTCATCAGAACCTTGACCAGGATGGAGACACAGACACACACACACACGCGTCGGTAGGAAAGCACACGCTCGCAAATCCAACCGTTCACACGCAAGAACACATACACACACACACACCCACCAACACACAGCCCCACACACACACACGCACACACACACACCCACTGGTGAGTACCTGCTGCTCGATCTGGTTGACCCCCAGCAGGAAGACCAGCTGGGAGAGCAGCATGGCAGCTGCTGTGTTGGAGTGGATGCTGCGCGTGTTGGACTTGAGGCCGCGGAGGCAGGACAGCACCAGGACGGTCAGCAGCAGGGCCAGCATGGACAAACACAGGCTGGAGTAGGACACCAGGGCCAGGGTCTCCAGGTCCCCCTCCAGCTGCTGCTCCCGGGGGGGGAGACAGACAGAGAGAGAGAGATTGAGAGAGAGAGATAGGCAGATAGAGAAGAGAGAGAGAGAGAGAGAGAGAGAGAGAGAGAGAGAGAGAGAGAGAGAGAGAGAGAGAGAGAGAGAGAGAGAGAGAGAGAGAGAGAGAGAGAGAGAGAGAGAGAGAGAGAGAGAGAGAGGACAGGGTAGTGTTGTTGTTGTTATATAAGACGTGGAGCCAGAGAAGAGGTCAGATGTGTTTATGTAATGATTCTACCTAACCTAACCTCTAGAGTCCTCGCTAACCTCAATGACTGACCTCCCTTTGGGAGCCGGTAATCTGCACAACAAAGCTCCTACTAACTAAAAACTAACCAGCCAACTAACTACATAAATAAACAACCAACCAACTAAGCAACCGACTAAATAACTAACTAACACTGCAGATGTCTTACAAACTAACCAACTAACTCACTACCTACCTAGCTAACTAACTAACTAACTAACTAACTAACTAACTATATAAACTAGTTAAGCTAACTGACTAACAAAACATAATGAATGAATTCCCTAGTTAACTAGCAGAAGCACTAACCTCTCTCTGGGAGCTGTCCATCAGCACTCCAAAGGTTCCCAGTCTCTGACACTGACAACGCACGTGAGACATGTTCCTGTACACAACAATACAGTCTCTCACTGTCCAGCAGCCTCCCACCTCCAACCTGGAGAGAGGGAAGGAGAAAGAGGGAGAGAGAGAGAGAGGGAGAGATGGAGGGAGAGATGGAGGGAGGGAGAGAGATAGGGAGAAGGAGGGAGAGAGGGATAGAGAGAGAGAGAGAGAGAGAGAGAGAGAGAGAGAGAGAGAGAGAGGGAGGGAGAGAGAGAGAGAGATGGAGAGAGAGAGAGAGAGCCGTCAGACCTGATCTCAGCAGCAGAGCGTTCAAGTCTCTCAGAGGAGGTGCAGCTGCACTCACGGACTGCTGTGGTTCCACTGCACACACAGCGGCTTGCTGCGATTGGCTGTCTCCAGGAGACGGAACTCCAGGAGGAGGGGCGAGTCCAGGTGCCCGCCCACGAAGGTCTGGTTGTTGTAGACGGACACACTGACCACAGGAGAGTTCATGACAGGGTGTCTGGGTAACCTGACAAGATGGGGGGCATAGAGTGAGATAAACAAGAGGTCTATTCTCACACACCAGAGATCTTCTAGCTGTCTGGAGAACAAGAGACTGAGATTTTGGACAGCAAGACAAGACAGTTTAATAGAAGGAGGTGTCGTTCTTACCTGACCCCACGTCTGTCTGTGTGGTATTTGGGAGGGAGGGCCGCCCCCAGACTGCGATAGATCAACATGATGACTATTGTTACAGGTGGCTCGGACAGCGAAAGAGAACGTCTGGCCGAGGTGTACTCGCCCGTCTGATTGGCCGAGATGCTGACAGGGGCGGGAACAGAGTTCTGTACAACTGTAGTAGAAGAGAGAGAGAACATTGGGATGAGTTAGAAGTGTGTGTGTGTATCACGCTTGTGTGTGTGTGTATGATTGCTTGCATGTTTGGTCATGGTGGTTTGTTTGAGAATGTTTGTGTGTGTGTGTGAAGATGAGACCATGCTTACAGGAGTTTCGTTGTGGCACCAGGGCACCAGGGGGCAGCACCACATGTGTGTGAGGGTCCCACAGGGCCTGGCCGCGGAACAGAGGGCTGTGGTACCGAGGGAACCGCTTACGGACGTGTGTGTGGTTCTCCACCCGGTCCAGGTTCATCACTGCAACACACACACACACGCAGCTTCATAAGAACACAACGCACACACACAGGTTCATAAGAACACAACACACACACACGCAGGTCCATGAGAACACAACACACACACAAAGTCTCCGGACACACACCCCAGCAACAACAACAACACAGTACAATTCTTAACTTCAAGCGTTTTGGCCAGGCATTGTGTTAGCCTGCTGAACTAAAGCCTCAGCTGGACCATCTGTGTTCTGCAGGGACTGACCGATGTTGGGTGTGACCAGGGCAACAGGGTTGAGGTAGGTGAGCTTCATGTTCTGGGCCAGGGTCTGGGCATACTGCTCCAGCAGGTCGGCCAGGCCGGCTACCCCTCCCTGGGTCTGGGTCTGGGTCTGGGTCCTCCATAGCCCAGCGCTGGCTGGACCCAGCAGCGCACTGCAGGCCCGCACAATGTTCTGGAGGAGGGATGAGACACACAGACACACACACACAGACACACACACAAACACACACAGACACACACATTCACTGTCAGTCTCACAGCAAGCAGCTCCTCCCACGTTTGAGGGGGCGGCAAGTTGCCGTGGTGATGCCTCCCCACCTCGTTGAAGTGCGCGTCCTGGGTGGCCGTCAGCCCGAAGCCTGTCTGCATCCCCTCGAAGGTCAGGAGGCGCGACAGCAGGCGCTCGGCGATCTGGAGGTCGTTGCCGTAGAGACGGGGCGTGACCTCGGTGACGTCACGGAGTTGGTGGGCCAGCTTCTTTTCCATGATGGTGTTGAGCTCTGTCTCATTACGCTCCACCGCCTCCAGCTGCACACACGCACACACATACACACACACACGCACACATAAACAAACACACACACGCACACATACAAAAACACACACCCGCACACACACACACACAGAGGAACCATTACTAATCCAACACTGGTCAATCCTAGGACCAAATGAAAACCAGAGTATTTATATAACATAAATATATTTTTTTGTAGAATTATACATTTAAAAGTATCATCAGAGGTCTAACAGCTTATTATGAGACTGTTCCCAGATTGTTCCCATGGTATTAACAGTATAAACAGAGTGTTCTTACAGCTGTGTTGATCTCCACAAAGGGAGGGGAGGTGCAGTTATAGAGGTCAGGCTCCAGCCAGCCTCTCTCCACATCACAGTGTCTGATAGCTGCACCTGGACAGGACAGGGCACACCAGGTTAAAGACACACAGATATGCACACACACACACGCACACAGATTTGCACACGCACACACAGATATGCACACACACACAGACAAAGACACACACACATGAACTGACCAACTGATCCTTTTGGGCAGGGCACAGCAGCTGGAAGGTTGAACTTGGTCCTGGGCCACCAGATCCCCTGGGTGATGGTCTTAGGACAGCCATCGTAGATCACTGAGGATGGAAGAGGTCATCAACATCATCATATACATCATATTCATCATCATCTTCCTCCTACTCCTCTTCCGCCTAGATAGAGAAAAAGAGAAAGAGAGAGAAAGAGAGAACAAAAGAGAGAGAGAAAGAGAGAGAGAGGAACAGAGACGCAGATGGAGAAAGAGAGAAATAGCAGCCAGGTGACCGTGGGCCTCTGTCTTACCCTCGCAGCCAGTCTGTGTGACCTCAGCGAAGGGGTTGTCGCAGGTGTTGCACTGTCGGCCAATCACCCCGGGCCTGCACTGGCATTGGCCGTTCTCGGGGTCACATGTCCGCGAGAAGGAACCAACTGGGTAGCAGTCACACGGCAGGCAGGAGTCACTGCCTCGTGGGCGGTAGTGGAACTCCTGACACACACACACACACACACACAGGGACGCACACAAGGACACATGTAGACACACACGGGGACACAGACAAAAAACACACACATGTACACACAAACACAGACACACATACACACACACAGAACACACACAGATACACACAGAAAAGGACACAGACACACGTGTACACACAAAAACACAAACACAGACATGTTCATTAGTAAAACAAAGCACCAGATAGACACACAAAAAAGTACATGAACCAAAGAAACCATAAATACACATAACATGCATGTTCAAATCAGTTAAATACCAACATACATACAGAGAAAAAAGGTGAATTGAAACCGAAAAACAGACACAAAAAACAAAAACAGAATTTAGGTGAGATTATCTGAGAACAGCAACATGTCCACACCCAGGAGTATGATCACAGTGCTGGCTTCAGTTTGCCACAGATTGGGATTCAAACCAGTACAATATCAAACATACAGCTACAATGAGAACATGTGTGTGTGTTTATGCTTGTGTGTGTGTGCTCTGTTGTCATAAAGGGTGGCTGGAAGGTGAGGCGAAGCCAGATTACGCGCAATGGCAGCAGATGATATCACATAGAATAATGCTTGTTTGACAGCAGCAGCAGGTTCATTTCATGGATTAGGGATTGGGGTCAGGGGTGGGATTAGGGTCAGACTAGGGTTTGACAGAAGCCTGTTGAACTGCTGCTGCAGATAGTGGCTGAACTAAGGGTGCACTGTGGTTTACTGAGGTATGAACACATACAGATCAATCCACTGGATTACCATCAATCCACTGCTGTTTGCTGTGTGTGTGTGTGTGTGTGCACATGCTGTGTGCAATGCCTTCAAAGCTAGTCTTTCTGCTGGGTGTCAATCTGTGTGCGTGTATGCGTGTGTGTGTGTGTGTGTGTGTCTGGCATGGTCACCTTGCAGTGGCAGAGTCCGCTGGTCTTGTTGCAGTCTGGGTCAAAGCCCTTCATGGCGTCACAGTGGCAGGGTCCACATGTAGGAGACCCCCACCAGCCTCTGGGGCACTGGTGGTCTATCCTGCAGAGAGAGAGAGAGAGAGAGAGAGAGAGAGAGAGAGAGAGAGAGAGAGAGAGAGAGAGAGAGAGAGAGAGAGAGAGAGAGAGAGAGGAGAGAGAGAGAGAGAGAGAGAGAGAGAGAGAGAGAGAGAGAGAGAGAGAGAGAGAGAGAGAGAAAGAAAGAAAAAAGAAAGAAAGAAAGAAAGAAAGAAAAAAGAAAAGGTTAAAGGTGTAATTCTCAGACATCACAGAGACAACATCAAAGACAACAGAGGAGACCGCACACACACATACATTCACTCACATACATGTGTACACACACACACACACACTCACACACAAACATACACACGCATGTACACACACACACCTACGTACACACACACACATACACACACACAGCTGGTGGATTTCTCAGAGGGAGGGTGCTTGATGGGTCTAAACAGAGTTGGATCAGCAGAGAGAAGACTGGTTTGCTCTGATCCTCTCTACAGGATTACACTGCTCTGGATCAACACAACAACAAACACAACAACAAACACAACCAATGGATGGGCTGGTGACATGAGTGAGATCTTGAATCTGCGTTTCCCAGTTCTCTGTGGAAAGGGTGTGCAGTGAGTGTGTCTGTGTGTGTGTGTGAGTGAGTGTGTATGTGCATGAGTGTGTGTTTGTGTGTGTGAGTGTATGTGTGAGTGTGTGAGTGTATGTGTGAGTGTATGTGTGAGTGTGTGTGTGTCCTGCTGACCTGTGCTGCAGTATTGTCCGTAGTGGTTGTCTCCACAGTCACAGATGTAGGCCGTGGGATGAGCTGGGCTTCCTGTGGCACTGAGCCTCATTCTCACAGGGGTTCAGCTGGCACGCGTCCATGCAGCCCTTACCATAGAAAGCCTGTCGCACACACACGCACGCACGTACACACAGCCACACACACAAACAAGGACACACGCACAGGCACACATACACACACATTTGGTTGTCTGCCCATGGAAAATTCTTGACAGTTTTTTCAGATCAATGTCACAAAGTGGAACAGAATTTGGAAAATAATTCTGTCTTGGTTCTTCACAAAACAGAAAAAAGGAATTAGTGCTGCAGACACACACACATTTCTATTTACACACACACACACACACACACGCACACACACACACACACACACTCACACACACACACACACACACACACAAAGTGTCTCAGCACCCAAGGCCACATCATGCACTCTCCAGGACCCGCTGTAGTAAGCCTCCACCGTAAACCTCTCTTTCAAACATCCATCACAAAGACATACTAAGGAAAACTGTTTTTGATAGACACTCACCTTGACTCTCCCACAGTGAAAACCTTTACGCACACACCTTTAAAAACACGCTCCCACAACACACAAAGACACTCGACACACTGCCATCTCATCGCCATGACAACCGGACAAGGAGAAATGAAAGACTTCACAGAGTAGAGTAAGACTACATCCTTGCTGTGGCTTACTGGAGGGATGTGTGTGTTAGTGCAGGTGTGTGTGTAAATGCCCATTACCACCATAGAAATAGTGAAAACTGAACATTCTTTTGCAGCAGAGAAAGCAGTGAATGTGTGTGTGTCTGTGTGTCTGTGTGTGTGTCTGTCTGTCATTCTGAGCAATGCAGGTCAGCTCAGCTTCTTGCACATTTGTTGTACAGCAATTAATCATAACAAAACAC